>NW_016690301.1:894211-991126 GCF_001604755.1 Lepidothrix coronata | reverse complement strand
AGCCCCAAATACACATCTGAGTGCTGGGAAATCTTCAGGTAGATTTTTCAGTGAGTGATGCCACTTTCCACCCAAATTCATTTCCACCTAAAATTTAATCATAAATTTGTCAAAAATCATAAAGTACCAGTAAGCTAAACACCATTTCTTTTGATTCCTTCCCTCAAGCTCCCCAAACAGGAGAATATTTGTAAAAACAAATTTATTTCAGCTGCTGTACAGCATCAAGTTTTATAACTGAACTGGACATTGTTAGCAACTCCAGAGGGTTGCCACTGCCTTTGTTTGTTTTTATACAGCATAAACTTCTCTACTGCAGTTGTATTTATTACTATGCAATGTACATTTAGAATGTACACACAAGATTTACAAGCAATAAAATTCATTTGTCCACAGTGTGTGTCAGGTGAAAATAATTCTCTATTAAAAGTAATACCAGGAGGGAGATATCAGGATGCTGCTAAACGTATCTGGATGCACTCTAAAAGTCTTAAATAAGTTCCATGGTGGTATTCTGGCAAAAAATTAACCCTGCAACAGACCACATTGTGGTTGAAAAGCTAGAGCTATGTTTTCCAGAGAAGTTGCACACCACTTAAAACTTGAAATATTCAACTCGAGGGTGTAAAACAGGAAGCTATAATTTAAGTAAGAGTCAAAGAGCACTCCAACATGTGGCTTTATGGGATTTTCAATTTTAAGTAAAATAACTGAAGATGTAAACAGAAACAGAAAGGACTGTACCATCAAACATCTGCTCATAATTATTTGAACAGCAGAATGCTTATGATCCTGGCATATATTGATATCATTCATTTTGTTTTAGACTACTTAGACTACTTAGAAACTACTTTTCAGTTGCAATACTATTTTCCATACTGATATGTGGTGTTCCTGAGGTAACAGCCTCCTCTTTGAGACTTGGTTTCACACTGTTTAAAGTTGTGATTTCAAGAAATTATGTAAGAAACCACATCTGGCAGTGATCTACGTCACTGGTTATCTAAGGTTTTGCAGATGCAGATTGCACAGCAATACAGATGCACATCATAACAGATGAACATATTTTATCTTCTTATCTGAAGATAAAATGGATGCCAGAACTGTTGCTCCCAAACAAGTCTCTAAAAATAAGCTGTAAAATTGTGAGTTCCACATAGAAATGTATTTTAAAGTGCAACAATGTAGAGCATTCTCCCCCCATAATTCATTAAATAGGAAATATATTACATTGGAAGTGACTCATTATTACAGCTCTTTGTTATAATCAACTGTAGTCTAAAGAAATGTTCTTACACACAGAGCTAACTCTAGCACTTAAATCTCTCTGACAAAAAAGGAAAATAAAAAATTGTAAAAAAAATCACTGAAATTTAAAAGCTTCCAATGAATTATTGTGAGACTGAAAACATTGGAGATGATCAGAAAATGCATGGGCATGAGACCACATCTTTGAAAGCAGCATCATTCCACCAGACGGTTTTAAAGTGGTTTAAGAAAAGATTTCTACCTTTTTATTTCTGAATGCGAGGCAAACCCTTGCCCTCTGACCTCATCCCTCTTTCCACAAAGCGGGTATGTAAAATTTCCATTTAGCATCTTTAGCAATCTTACATTTGGTTTGAATAGTACATTTTCATTTCATTCATCATTTAAAGACAGATAATCAGAAAGTCATTACATGGGCTGACACCGGGCCCTGCGCTCGATTGTGTTGTAATTGAGCACTGCAGAGCGTGTGCCAGATCTAATGGATAATGAATATATTATGTCAGCAGAACCGCCTCGGCAAAGCTCCTGGGGAATCACAGGGGGCTGCTGCACTGACATGGAGGGTCACAGATGTTGTGCTGATTTACTGATGGAGTGATTGTGTAATTAGGTAATCAATGGTGGGTAGAGGACTATATGTGGACAGCTAATTTGATACAAATAAAGACCATACAAGTAGGAGGCTCATATTCCGGCCAATGTAAGACGATATTTTGGTTTGGCTTAATTATCTGTAAATTCTTGGTGATACATTCCAAAAGTCTGATGGTGGAAGTCCAGTTCAAACACTACAGTGACCTATTTTCGCAAACTTTTTACAATATTACCCATGTAATTTAGAAAGCTCCAATTTTCTGCCTCGATTAAAACAAAATTCACCTTGGTTTGTGTTACAGCTGTACTTGTGCTACAGCTTTTAACATTTCATGCAGAGGCAAAAAACAGTTGTGACAAAAACATGAAACGTCTCCAAGCATTTGCTCTACATTTACTCTGCTCTCACTAAAAGCATTTAGTAATATTTACTTTGTCCTTCTGAGTGACAGCATATTTAAATGTAGAGGGAGAAGGTCCACATGCTAAATTATTGTTATAAACATTATGTACATTTGTGATAGAAGTGGCTTTTAATAGAAAAACATGCTACTTTTTCAAAAGTCAGATGGTTGAAGCATCTGATAGCAAAGATGATGAATGATTGCTAATTCATATTATGCCCTTTTCCTGATTTAGAATGGTAGCTTCTCTCTAAACTGCCCTTCTCTCCCTGGTTCCATGTTGGTGTAAGACTGATGCTTGGCTTTGTGTCCCTCACTCAGCAGAGGTCTGTCTAATCCAAGCACTCTGGGAATACACCTGCCTGCTTTCCAGTCATGTTAGTGACACTGTCTCAGTTGGAGTCTTGGCATCTGTAGGAACTTCCCTACAGTATCTGTGACAAGTTCCAGTCAGGGTTTGGCAACCATCAGGATTTCCTCCCAGGAGTCTGTGAGGAGTTTGCAGTGATGGGATCTTCAGGGAAAAGCATTATTTACTCATTACTCAAAAATATAAGACAATTATGTTACGAGCAAAGGCCAGCAAACGTGGTTGTCACTTACACCAGTTTGTTTCAGCCATGGCAAAGAGAAGCAGGTGGTTTCTGCTTCATTTTTTGCCCTTCTTCCTATAAAAGCCTTTGCCAAAGTGTCAGATTTCCACTGACACCCTGGGCAGTCACAGTCACTCAGTTCACTCATTTCTCCTATCTTTACTATGGACATGGGATCATCTTTGATGCCGGGCTTTAACCCTGGAAAGAATAATCCATTCTAGTCAGAGGGAAGCCAAAGAGAGAAGATGCCTTAACAAAGCAGGACAAATCCTTCTTTTAACTCTTCCCTACAGCTTTCCTTTAAGATTTCTTTTGGGGCAAATATGTAGTACATATGGCAAAATAAAGAAACAAATGGAAAAGTGAAGCATTTTCGTAACCAGTAACACAGATTTTTCTCAGTTTACCACAATCAGAAATTTCATGAAAAGGATATAATTCTTCACTAACTATTACATGGTTTAACATCTCCCCCCTCTTTCCCCACCCCTGGCCTTGTGTATCCATCACAAGTTAAAGTTTCAAACCTATATTTATTCACAAACATGCCTAGGAGATATCAACCATTTTTTGTTTAAAAAGCCCTTAGATCTCTTTAGGACTATCTGAGTATTGAGCATGGATGGCCTAAAAAAAAACCTAAATTCAAAAGTCACCATATACTAGGAGGATTTGATGGCAAACACAGATCAAAATAAAGCTTTCCTTAGTATTCCAGCACATTCCAGCTGCAGGGAACTCCTCAGGCTATCCTCAAAAGTGGTAATGCCATTATCAAGAGGAGGTAATTTTCTTTGAATACTTTGGTAATGCTGCACTATATTTCTGATGCTAATGAGATAAAGCACTCATTTCTAAAAGATACTAAGACATAAAAATGCATATTTATTTAAGTAATTAAAACAAGCAGACTCTAACTGCCTCACCAACCTGCCTATTTCAAGTACTTTACAAGCAGTAAGGGTAGTTGAAATCAAAAGTTAACCACCTTATCCTTAAGAATTTCCCACCCCCCACAAATCCCGTGGCCCTCTGAATTTCTGCAGAACCTCAGGATTGCTCTGGAGCCAGATCTCCATGAGATGGTGAGGAACTCCCGTGCAAACAAGACACATTCCTCTCCTCAGGAATCATCCCAAAGTGCATAATGCAAATAAAACCTATCAGAAGGTGTTTACTTTGGCACACAGGGAATAGTTTTTATTCACAAAGGTTAAGCTATTTTAGAGCAGCTCCTCAAACCCCTGTTTTGACTGTGAATGACACGTGAAAGCACAACTCCCAGAGCTGGTGATCAGGCACAGCTCTAACACCAATCAATACTACGAGTAAGTTTTAAGGATTTTTTAAAAGCCATACTAAAAATGGCTTGTATGGGCTATGTCAAAGTGATAATTTTAAAACTGAAACTTAATCTCACCCTGCTTCAGTCTCCTTATGTGGGACACTAGGCTTTCTTTATCCTTGTAATTCAAATAATGTTACAATGAAATTTTGAATAATTTTAGTGTAATGGTCATGCAGTGTTTAGCCCTCTTAGAAGTATAAAAGAAAATTCTTGGAGATATAGAGCTATGGCTGGAGCAAAATGTGCTTTGATGCTTTACAAAATCTAGAGAAAAGCAGTGAAAGATGTTCAAACATGCCAGAAAAGGAGGAGAGGGTAAACAAAAGAGATTCATGGATGAAAGAGAGGAATCTTTCATAGCAGTTCCTCAATTCTTAAGCAAGAACAGAGAGAACAGTCCTCATATGCAAGAATCTGTTTAAAGCACAGAGAAGGAAGAGAGGAGAAGAAAAAAAAGAATACACTAAGTGGATAAATATGAAAGGAAAATGAAACTGAGGTGGGTGTGGATAGAATGAATATAAAAATGTTAACCCAGCTGTTATTATTTCCAGTGAAGTTTATTATTTTTAGAGTACCTGGAATAGATCTTGCAAGGCCTTAACTTAAATGATGTGCAATGTTCTCAGGCAGATGTTTATTACCATGTTACTGTATTATTTGCAACTTCCATACTTCTCAGTGTGAGTTTTATGATTAAATCATTGACAGTATTTCTGCAAACACCTTAGAAAATCAGGTCTAAATCAGCTTCAGCAAACGACTGAAATGCTGAGCAGGAATAACTTGGAAGTATTATAAATAGGATAAGTAATATTAAATAATTATACTAACAATGAAACAAAATATATTAAAATATTGCAAGTGAAAGATGTTTCATATGGAGATTAAATAGAATTTAAGTGAATCAGATTGTTTCCTTTTAAAATGTCAGCAAAAAGTTACTCAGTATAAAACAGAGTTTTCTAGAAAATAGAATTTTAAAAGTTTGGGGTTTTTTCCCATGAAGATTCTTTGAGTTGACTATAATTGAAAAACTTCTTGTTCTTCAATTCCTTTGTATGAACACAGGGCTTCTGCACTTTTAATCATCTCCAATGGTCAATATAGATCTTGTTCTCTTTCCACAAAATTATGAAGCATTACTCATTCTTAAATTTAAAAACTTTTCTATATGCAAAAGGGGATGTAGTATTTTACTTCTGAAAGAAATGCTTATTTTTACCAGGCTCTCCTAACTTTTATTGGAAGTACCGACATCTGATATGTGGAGGCCAACCTTCAGTTTCTGTGGTTTATCCCCAATACTGCAGTTTGTTGCTGTTCAACAGGAACTTTAATGATAATTCCTGCTCAGTAGTTAATAATTAATGTCCTTAATTCAGCCCTTGTGTCACCCATCCCAAGATTTTTGGATTACCCTGTGACTGTGTTAGGCAGCTGTTGATTTTGTGCTGCCAGTTCTCTGACATGCTGACTGTCACCACCTCAGTGCTACATTGGTGCTTCCTTGATGGCATCTATTTAACCCCTTTGAGACAACCAGAGAAAGCTTAAATAATTTCACAAAAAATTCCAGATCTAAGGCACTGTATAATTTGTACATGATAGGGAAATGCTTTTTTTCTCAAGTCTGCCTCTATTGCATCAGAAATGAAAAATGGATTACTTTATCTCCTGCTCATGTCTGAACTTCATCTGAAAAACAGAGGAAATTCCTAATCCTGAGGGATTAATCAGAAGAGAGGAATGGATATTCTACACTTTCTCCCTCAGTTTGGTATCTCTGCTAAGTAACACTGTGCACTGCACATATAAAGTCTTTCTTTCAACTCCTACACCCTGAACACTTTTGTCCTTGCCAGTGAGGAAGAATATGTGTTATGGCAAAATGTGCAACAGAGATTATTTTTAATGGAATTTTTCATTGCTAAGGAAGTAAAGATACAGCAGCCTCACAGCACAATGTCTTATTCCAGAGATGAACTGTCATTTCATTCACGTCACTCAAACAGCAAACTTTCCTTCCTTTCTCTATGAAGCCAAACATTCAGTGTTCTCATCAGTTGAGAACTGTAACATTTCCAAAGAGGCCTAAGACAACATTAGTGCATGCCACAAATCACTCTTGCAAGTTCAAATGATGAAATGCAAAGTGTCAAACATACACTTTTTCTCGTCAAATCGATATTCTTCTACTGTATGTTCAATGTACAACTTTTATAACTTCCATCAACTTGCTGAATTTCTTGAAGGCAAAAAGGCAGTTACTGTTAAGCCTTTTTAAATGCCAAAGAAAGAAATTTCAGAAATATTTCCCTCTGCAAATCCTCCTAATAGAGGTTTTGAAAAACAAGCCACCACATGACAATGTCCACAATGTCTCCCTTCCCTGGGCTTACAAATGTATTGGGTTGGGAATAGCTTTTCTAAATTTCTGGATGTTTTCTCCGAATAATCAACTTGAAAAAAATCTCTTGTCTTTGCACATTCAAAATTTCAAGGCAGTCTTGATAGTGGTGTATTTCAAAATTGTATTTCAAAGAGCTGAAGCGTAACAGGGGTAAATAACTCGTGTCACCCACATATCCACTTCAAGGATCAACTTGAGTGGGCATTTCAGGTGCTATTTCCATTAAACTGTTAAAATGTTGAACATAAACATCAAATTCATTATCATCAGAGGTTTCCAATCCACAATTTCAACAAAAATACCTGCACACAGACACTACACAGGCATACATACAGTCAGTATTAACTCATGTGCAGGATCTTTACAATGAGATTCCACTCATTTTTAAGCCCCAAGGGAGCAAAAGCACTCCAGAACACCTCTGACTGAAGTGGTTACAGTCCCATACACTTGAGATTAAGATGGACCATAATTGCTTTGCTGAGTTACAACATAATGATTAAAAATAGACTTATACACTGAAACTTATTTTATAATTCAACCTCAAACAAGCCTCTACTCCTAAGGCTCCTACAGTAACTGTTCTACAAAGACCATTTCCTGAAATTTGTCTCTTTAACTGTTGGTATGAAAATATAAAATGGTTTGTTGTCTTCATTTCCGTCCCAGAGAATGGGGTGAATACTTAAGAAAACATATTTTTTCCTCTCCAACCTCCATTAGGATACACATGCCAGACTTGTGCTTTATTTCTTTCTAAATTTCTGGTTTACACGGTGGGCTAAAAGCATTTCACAGGTGTTTGCTGGAACTCATTAGACTATTTGGAACTCCTTCATGCTCTCTAAAAGGCAATTAAAATGTGTCTGCAAATTACCTCATGTGGTCTGAAGCACAGCTGCCTCTTATCCCCCTGTTACTACGCTGTGTGTCCAAACAGAATAGAAAAGCTGCTTTGATACCTGCAGTTTACAAAGGCAAATCATGCCTTCATGAGTGACAAAAATGCTCTGCATGCTTCTTAAGTCTTCAGTGTAATTGCCTTTGTTGCCACAAAAAAAAAAAAAGAGGTTTATAACGAG
Organism: Lepidothrix coronata; assembly: GCF_001604755.1. Lineage (NCBI taxonomy): Eukaryota > Metazoa > Chordata > Aves > Passeriformes > Pipridae > Lepidothrix > Lepidothrix coronata. The sequence goes on along the minus strand of NW_016690301.1, from coordinate 983,417 downwards.
CTAAGTGACACAACTAGTTAATTAAGTAGGTAAGAGGGGCAATGAGAAACCAGCCAGGACTCAAGTAATTCAGAGTAGTTGCTGCATACATAGAAAACCTAGGTATGTGCAGGTAAACATATGTGATTCTGAATGGCTAAGATGCCTGGGATAGTATTTCTTGTTTCTACTTGAAAAGGAAGGGTAAAAAAATCCATTACCCCAGCAGGTGTACTTACAGAACTTATTATTGTTCTGCAAATATCTGGCAATTAAAAACTCAGCTTGAGTTTCTATTTTAGCTACTTCTCAGAGAGATCAAATTTGCTAAAATAAAGATGTTTTTTACTGCTCTCTCAATGGAAATTCTGCTCAAGTAAAGACTTGATGAAACTTAAACTTTTTTTTTCAGTTTTGTCCAGTAGATTTTACTATTTTCCCATCAGATGCTGACAAATTAAAGCAAAATTCAACAAGTTTTTTGATCATTTGCTTTACTGTATGCATTTGGCAGTCCCAGAGGGGCAAAGTGTTGAGTCAGCTCCAACATTTCTGTCCGGCAGCAGAAAGAAAAAGGCACGTCTGGCCTTTTATACTCTTGGGGTAACACAGAGTCCAGAACAGCTTCCAGGCAACAACCCCATCCTTGTATGTCCTTTCTGTTCCAAAATTACTGACATTAACAGCAGCAAGAAGGGCTGCAAAACCTTTAACCCTCTCTGTATCTTCAGCACCCATCAGTTGTAATTAACTTTGAGCTCTAATGATTGCCTTGGCCTTTTCCAGTTAGAGCTGATCCCTCATCCCACCCCACCTCCAGTATTTTGCCACCTTTTCTGCCCATTCAGCCATGATCTCCATTGAAGCCTCAGCAGTCACAACACTCCATTACACCCAGCTGCAAGAATCCTGAACAGCACACCTGCATTTATTCCAAACAAACTTCCATCTCTCCCATTTCTCAGCTTACTCTCTCCCTTCACTCTTAGTCCTTAATACTCATTCCCTTTTCGTTACTTTCTTCCAGTAAACCATAAGAGATGCATAAGTAACTTCCATACATTTTAAAGTAAGCAATGCCTTGTAGTTACAAAACAACATCCTGTTGCTTAATGGGAAACTTCTCATGAGCCACGCCAAGAAATCTGTGGGCTCAGGAAGACTCCTGTGGAAGCAGCAGCTGTGGCTCTGAAGGCAACCCTGAGTATAATCCACTTTCTAAAATGCAGGCTCACAGTAGTGGTGAGTGCAGTGAATTGCATTACACTGCAGCTCTTAATATGTAGAGGAGACCTGCAGATTACAGCAAGATTCATCTGAAGATATAGAAGAATAAAGTGAGTCTAGAATGTAACATCCACAGCAACGCAGTAACATCACACCTCTGGGTGTGATCCCACAAACTGCTGTGTCAATAATTCTAATAGACTCAGGAGGACAATATACTCAAGTATGAAAATCCAACAAACAAGGAACCCAAATAACACCATATTTCTGGCCCCTGAGCCTTTACAGCACAATTATGAACAAAGAGCACGTTCTTCTCAAAATAGCCTGAGGGATAACCTTGTATTTTATGTGAATACAAAGTTATTAGCTTTGTCAGGGTCTTAGGAGACATTTAAGTAATTGTTTTGGTTGCTGATTTCACATCTGTTTTCAATGATCAGAAAAAGAACTTATTACCACACAATATTCAACCATCAGGGTTACACAATGAAACCTCCAGTAAGTTAAATAATGCTTTTTTTTGAAAATTCTTAAGATACTGTCTTCCAAATTCCTACAGCACCTTGTCTAGCCTATATCCATCTTAGCTGTTTACTAAATATATTGGCAAGGCTTATGATGTGATTATGTGAAGTAATTATCATACCTTTATCCAGCTTTCAGAATCACAAGAGAAATCAGAAGTTGTATTTCAGTTTTAGAAGGCTGAACACTTCTTCCCAGTATGAGAAAAACTTAAAACTCTTCCAGTAAATAAATTATTTTCCTACATGACAGCTGAGTACAAAGGCCTTTCCAAAGCTTTGGAATATATTTATGGAACGTTCCTTTAAAACAGAAGTATTCTGAAGCTTTTGACCTTCCATCTGTGCTCAGCTGAAGCACAGTCAGGCCCAGGCCAAGATGGACAGACACTCACTAACTGAAGTTAATTACACTAACTGAACATACTTGTAATTTTGTAAATAAAGTGAGCCCGCAAATAAATGCATGAAGTAGTAATATGACACTCACAGTAATTATACTCTTTTCAGAAGTGCAGAAATTCTGGGCTGTCATCTTGTAAACTCTTACACGACTTTAGTGGTGATGTCAGTGACAGTTCTGAATTTCCTTGCTTGGAATGCAAATTAAGATCCTATTGTTACACTAATGGGAACTTCTTAATTTAATGGGCACACATGTTTTGTCACACAACAAGTCATAGAGCATATTTAGTACTGCCAATACTCTAAACTTTGACTTGTTAAACTTGTAGCAAAGTCATGTAGAAGTTTTACTGACTAAATCTAAAAGTTCTCTACCTATGACTCACTTAATTATCAGCTCCATCTGTAGAAGGATGATTCATGTAAATGTCTTGCAGGATCTGTTTTGCAATAAAGCAAAAATTCCATTTATTTTAGAAGCTCAAGATTAAAAAAATGGACGAGAATTCTGGGGAAAAAATGCCCATTTTCATTCCATTTTGTTGTGCTATAATTTTCAGCAGTGTACTGGGCGTATATTTTTAGACTTGGAGGAAATGCATAAAAAAAACCCCTATTTGTAATGCTCATAATGAGTATGGGAAAAAAAGTTATGCCTTCATTCTGTTGATACCTGTCTAGTTACTATTTTAACTTTACCTGCTCTGTGGTGTCAGTTTGCCCCAGTCTTCTCACCTTAGCTGAACTTTTTGGGAAGTGTGCCATCTTTTATGTGTTTGTATAGTAACTGGAATAGTTGGAGGAACTGCAGCTCATACCACAAACTCCAGTGAGGCTACTCATCTGCTTTCAATTATGTATTAAGTATGTGCTGAATCATGTTAAAAAGATCTTTCTCTTCATGTTGAATTAAATAACATTTATTCCTCTTCATCCTACAGATGTATCATTTTCATTTCACTGGAGACCGTTCCACATATCTCAGATACAGTTACCGGCATGTTCTCCTCCACCCTCCCAAACTGACACCACTTGTCAAGCTGATTGACATAACTCAAATAACCTTACCAGATACAAATTTATAATGGAAATACTGAAAAACTCACACAGAAGAATACCTGTGAAAAAAAAAAAAAACAATCTGATTGCTTCTCCTGTGAGGTTCTTTTTTGGTATAAAAAGAGTATATAAACCAAACGTCTGCTGCCAATTTCGTACTTTTACAAGCACTAACATTTTAACAGCAGAAATGTTAAATATCAAAGTAATAGATGAGCATTCCACTAGAAGGCAATTTCACTAAATACCACAGGTATTAATCTTTCTGAATCTTAATTATACCCTTTTGACATATTATCCTTATGTGACCTTTCCTCCAGAGCTGCATGAATAGATGTGAGGGTAGGCAGGCAAACTCAGTTCTGCTTGCCACCAGCTTAATGCACAAAATGCTTGGATCAGTTTAATGCACAAAATGAATGGACATAAAGATGCAGCTCCTGTGCAGCACAGAAAGCCATTAGGCCACTATTTTCTGAAAGTTATCATTCGAGTTCTGGTTTTGTTCCAGGATTTTCCATCGTTTCCCTTTTCTCGCTGTGGTCATGTCTCAGAACATAGACTTTTAATTAATTACTAAGAGTGTAGAACTACGAAATATTGCTGAAGAACTAAACTTCTTGAACTAGAACCATCCAAGCAACATTTAAAAGCAATTAGGAATGGCAGTCCTTAATCGAAGCAACTGAATTTCAGCTTAGATTAGTAAGGGCTGGCAGTTCCAAGATTAAAAAAGTAATGATTTTGCCACCGAGCCACATTTACACCAATCAATACTGAAAAGTATCTAGATGTTATTAGGTCAACTGAATAAGCAAAAGTGGGTAATTTGGGCATATAAAAATATAGGAAATGTTGTGTGAGGAGTATAACAGAGATGATGCACAGGGAGAAGAGTCCTACTCTGACCTTAAGCAAGTTACTTCATCTTCCTTGGTCACAGTTTTCTCATTCACAGAGATGTTTGAGATGTTCCTCCTTAATATCATCCACTTCTGTCTGATGCTCAGGCTGTTCTTCATGGCCCTTGCAAATCCAGGGCATCTTTTTATTGTGTTATACAGCTTGAGTCCCAACATGGAATTTTGCATTATAAATTCTCAGCTGGAAGAATGTGCAGCACTAAACTCTGTGTACCTTTCAAGTGCTTTATGGCAATCCATGTTGTCCAGAGTTCCCAGCATGACCTGTTAGGCAGCACCAGCACCTGCCTGTACCTCTAGTGGCCTTTCAGAAAACTGAAGTACCTGAGAGCAGGATGGCACATTATGAGCTGAACACAATTGTTACAGAACTTTATTAAAGCTGAAAGTTAAATAGGAGGAGTTTCTTCAAACCAGAAGAAAAGCCCAGGCAAACTTTTGACTCAAAATGCTTTGCCAACTGAGTCTGAGACTTAGGGTTGATTTTTCAGAAGGTTTTAACTTTTTAACTACCTTGTCAGCAACTTTGGAGATGCACAGTCATTCTCATATGTATCATTAAGCTGAACATAGCCTTAAGACGAATTCTTACCAACTTTTGTGCACAATTCTACTTGAGTAGAAACAAACTGAATGAATATTTGATAAATATTTACTCTGCATACCTGCGCTGATTGATTTGTCTCAATTTTCTGTTTGAATTTATTTTGCATTAAGAATTGCCATTTTTTCTGATGTTTTGTTCATTCAAAAAGGTTAAATGATTATTAACTCTGACTAAGTAGCAGGGTAAGTGTCCTTGAAATGTGTGATGGTTTGATTGGGGCTGTTGTTCCAGTTTGTTGTATTCTTCATTTCCTCTCATGTTTCACTATCAAAGAGACTTCCATATTTTCTATCCATGCACAGGAGAGAATTAAGCAGAGAACTCCAAAGCTCTGGCTGTTTGCAAATCCTAAACAGCTTTACTAAGGAAATATAAAATTGTATCCCTACAATCACTGAAGTATTCATAAATGGCATCTTTTTTCAGGATGAAACCTGTTGGATTGCGTATCATCAGTGCATACGGTGAGCCAGGGTTTTTTTTTTTCTGAGAAACGTGTGTTTTTATGCCCAATCATGCACTTCTGAGTTTGGGGCTTGCTTTGAAAATTTCAACTATCCAACACTGAACATTCAAGCTGTGGGAAAGCTGAGAGACAGGTAGGAACAAAGTGAATGTTTGGGAATTATGGGGAGAACATATTAAAGGATAGTCCAGTCAATTCTGATTAACAGACTAACGAAAGGAATGTTTGGAAAAATATCTCCCCTGCTATTAACACCAAATGCACACACATGTAATTATAAATGCAATTCTGTTAATTACTTAGTTCAATGTGAGCTATGTCTGTACAGTTTGGATTTTATTGATGGTGAAGGGAAGAGAAGGTTTTCAATATTGATGTAGAGCAATACTTTTTATTGCTCCATGGATTAACTCTCTCTCACATTACTGGTGTCTTACCCAAAAGTATTGTACCTAGTGGATTAGGACTTCAAATACTGCTGGGATACAAAAGCTCTTTACAGTAAAATCCAAGACTCTAGTAATTATTATCCAAGTCTTTCAATGTTTTTTGATGTTTGGGTTGAGCTTTCAGCAAGAAGATTAAAAAAGAGAGAGGAAAAAACCACAAAAAATATTTTCAGTTGATATAAGAGTCTTCAATGTCTCATCTATTGATTTTCCTCAGATCTTTAAATTCACAGTGTGACTTATATCCATGAAATAGGGTCATTGACATCTGAAAACGTACTACAAAAAATATACACTTCATATCCCGTGGACTGAAACACATAATTGTCTAATGAAAAGGTTATCCAGTGTGTTAAATCCATCACTTACAGAAATTTTTTCTTGCTTCTAAGTGAACAGATTTTGCTGCATTTTAAGAGAGGAAAAGCTTCATGGTGACTGAAAAAGTCTGTGGGTACTGTACTATCTGACCACCCTTTGTTCTAATTTTATTTAATGTAACATTTTATACAGTGATATCCCTAAACTGACCACCACACTAACACACTCTCTGGCCTGCAAACTTGTATTTCTCCTACTACTGCCTTTCCAACATTTATCTAAATAGAAAATAAACAAGGTCTAAGGTTTAAAGGCAACCTTGAATTATACACTGATGAACAAAAGCAGTCAAACCCATTAACAAGCTGTTTCACAACATGAAACTGTCTTTACAAAGTTCAACCTCTAAACCAGCACTTTTTGCAATCTTATTTATTTCCTCTCTATATGATAGTTTTGAGTACATTTTCAAGCCTTTTTTAATTTACATGTGTGAAAGCCGTGATGCTCAATAATCAAATGATCTCTGGAGCAGAGGCTTCAAGAAAACCATGGCATAATGCAGGATTAACTTTTCTTTTGCCACTTGTATTGCTACTGCAGAGTAATTAAAACCCTGCACTTTTCTATCCAACAAAATTAAAAAATAAATAACTGAATATGAAAGGCATTCTGTAAACTATTAAAGTAACCAGATTATATTTTAAAGTAACAGACAATGGTACATGTATTTAAATTTTTATTATTCCCAATGAAGGCAAATAAATTACTAACATTACTGTAATTTAATTTAATCATACCTGTGTTTATCATGTTAGACTTTAAATTTCCATTTTTTTAATTAATACTGGAAGAGTTTTTTACATTTCCAAGAAATTTTAGGCCTTCATTATTTACATTTAATTAAGAAAAAAGCACAATTAGTAGACCGTTTACAGTAACTTTAACTGGAAGAATGATGGCCCATTTTCTTTATGAGGGTTATAAAGCTGAGCAGAAAAATATATTTAGTTTGCTTTTTATGTCATAGGTGATCTCAAACTGTGCATTGCAGATTTCATTCATGGGGGACAATAGCCATGTAATCTCACTGCTCCCTCACTTACATGTTAAAGGAGACCTTGACATTGCCTCTACTAAGTGAAAAATAGATTTAGAGGTATGATAAAGAAAAAGAAACCTCCACAGTAGGTATTAGCTGTCAAAAATGCAAAAAAAACCAAACCCCAAACAAACCCCACAAATCTATTTCATCCAGTAAAGCCTTGCAGAAACAGAACAAATATATTTTAAAAGCTTTCCTTAAAGAGAACATTTTTGTCAAAAAACTCATCATTATAGTCTATAGGAATTGCTGAAGTATCTCATACAGCATATTTTAATTCTTTTCATCAAAGATGACAATTTTTGGTACTTCACTGTGAGTAAAATGTGACTCCTAAAGGAATAAAATGATGCAATGCAGAGTTTACATTCTTTGCACTCTCTGACTGAAACTCCTAAAGGAGGTTAATTTAAATACCTCCAAACCCAAAACAAAACAAAAACCCTTAAAAAAGAAATGTGGATATCAAAATCCCTTACTGACAGTCTTCCCCAAATCCTGAGTTTTAAATCAGCATTTAAGATCTAGAGGATGGTTCCAATGACAGATGAATTCTGGCAGAATCTACCCCACATTTCGCTCAACTTTTGAGGATTATTTAAAATTTAATTGGAATGCAAATGTTGACACACCCAACAAGAGGATTATTTTTCCCTTAAAACATTCAGCCTGAGCCAATGGTTTGTTCTTGGATTCAGAGCACTTTTGAAGGAAAGATTGTCCCTGCACTTCCCAGGAGTTCCAGGCAGTGAAACCACCTGAAAACACTCACTACTATTGAGCATTATGAAGCAAAATACAAACAAACAGAAAAACCCAATAACTGCCACCCCAAACACCTTTCCTGCAAGTTGCCAACATTTCCAAATCCTTACAATCATCATGAAGCCCCCACACCTAAGAAACCACATTCTGGGTTGCCCAAATCCTGGAATCTCTTTTCCACTTATATCAAAATTCAACTTTCTTCCTCGAGGGGATTTACTGCTTTAGAAGCTGTTGCTTTTTGTGGCCTGACAGATAAAATACACTAGTAAAGGAGCTAAAATTACCATTGCAGTACCAACTCCAATATAGATTGTTGCTACAGATACACAGTTTTTCACTGAGGGATTTTTCATTCTGTCATATGTTTGTAAGGCTCTGACTTTGAGAAAAGGAATGCAACTGCTTGATACAAGGGCAAACCTCTCTGGAGCCATTCACACACTTGTTTATACCTCCTGCTGGCCATGGGCCATGAAACCTGCCTGGAAGTCTCATGAAGTCTTTGGAACAGTTTTTACTGATTTCAAATGATTTTAGATCATACATTTACAGACATGTTGATAGTACCTCACTCCTATACCCCACAGATATGCTTGTTCATCTGTGTCACTCAAAGCTTTCACTCAATAACTTATACTGAGGAAATCTGAGTAGTTGAATCAGTTCAAGGCAAAGGATGTTAAATCACAAAACATTATAATTTCTCGAAAACATTCAAACTCGGCCATCTCTAGAGAAATTATATAATATTGGCCATTATATTATATAATTTCTCTAGAGATGGCCGAGTTTGAATGTTTTCAGTTTACATAATGATTAATTCATCCACCAGCACTTCAGCACAAACATTCTGAAGGATCAAATCCCAGAATCTGTAAATAATTAGACATTCTGTACAGAGGAGCTAGAATCAGACTTTTTACAGATTCCATGGACTCTTGCCCTATAAAAGAAAGGAAGACCTAGAGTCCTTCTTTTAAGCAAGATTAACTACATTTTCTGAGTTAAGACAGAAATTGCCCTTTGTTTGCTCTGCTTTTCATCATTTAAAGGGGTTATTGGGAGCCACAACTAGGCAACATGAAACAAAGTTTAAATTAACCAAAGAGAACAATTTGTATTGGTTTCAGCACAGTGAGTGCTGGGCTTCCCCTGTGCTGGAAGATGGGCACTCCTGTGGAAGGATGGAAATCCAGCTCCCAGGGCTTTCTGAACACCTCATGAACAAACTCCCCTCTCATGTTTGTGAACAACCAGCTTTTCCTCACTGGAAGCAACTGCAGTTGTAATCAGGTACAAAGAAGCCAAGGAATGATTGTTGTTCTTGATGGGACAATGGGAAATATCCTTTACTAGTTTTGGGCAACAATACATTATTGATGGTGTTCAGAATAACACTGGTAGAAAAGCACTGCAGAAATTTATTAAAAATGGATTTATCAGTGAATAAGAATTCATGATTAACCTAAAGGCAAAAGCAACCAGGGTAGTTTGAGTAACAGCTTCAAGTGGATGATTAGCTAAGGGGATTCAACACTTAATAGCCAAAATAAATTACTATAATTATTTTATTACCTATGCTAACTGATTTCATTGTTTTTATTGAAATAACAGCTCCCTAAGGAATGGAACGTTGCTTCAAAGAATCCCAGCTGCAAGCTTCTATGTTCTCTTGTGGCAATCAGAAACAACAACAAAAATAGCTGTCATTAATAATACTGTTAATAACTATGCTACCACATCTTAGAAATACATTCTAGATTTTCTGTACACCTGGACTTGAATATGAAGTTTTCTAGCCACCGGAGGTTTTCAGATAGAATTGAAATAAACTTGTAAAGCACTTATTAAAATAAACATGAATATTTATGGAGAACAATGGAATGCTTTAAATAGATTTTTAATAAATAAATGTGTGATTAGTTGAGGAGCCTGAGAAATCTTTTAATTTGTCCTCAGAAGAATTATTCAAAAATCTGTATATTTCTGCTTTTGCTCTCACAGTGAAGTGTTAATAATACATCCTCTACACTGGAATGATTTTCAAAGAACCTTACTGAAACTGAGAGTGAATTTCTATGGGGTTCTTCTACATCACTTTCAAGATCCTAGCCAGGTCTAACTTTGAGCTAATTTGTATTCATGCCAGTCTGTATTGCTGTTCAATACCTGCTGTACTTTCCCTTTCCTCCCTTTTCCCTCTGCAGGCTCCCACCTTACAATCCACTGCAGTTTAGAACCTACTGGAAAAACTCCATTCAAGTGCTGGGAACTACACATGGGCTGCATTTTCCCCCTCCCCTCTGGCACCCTGATATAACAGCAGTAGTGCACAGGAAAGAGCTCTGATGGCTTCATTGCCAGGCAGCATTTTCGTGCTCTGCACCAGATCTGCTGCCATCGGATACCGCTGGAATGTGCACTGGACATTCCTACAGTGGTTACCCAGCTAAAGCTGGGATGCTGGGAGGCTCTATTTGCAAGGACCAGAGAGCTGAAGTTCTCTATGTTACACAAAACAGAGCCAAATAATTCTGGGACTGAATCCAGTAGTAAAGATGCACATCCTAAGGACACTGATCAACAGCATATTTTGACTGACTGTGCCTATGTTCCCCCGCTTTCTAATGCCTTAGCAAATGCCCAATTCTCCTGCACAGCTGGGGAGACTAATTATCATTCTAATTGGTGATGGGTGTGTGTTTTTTTTATTACTTTTTTTGTTATTTTGTATAATATGATGTACTTGTACCATAGACAGAACTGGACATGGAGATTTTCTCATTTCTTACTTGTTGAGGCTTCGACACGTCATTTTAGGCCTAACAGATGTTACCCTGAACAAACGACCTATGATACAGCTCCTCATCAGTGTCATAAAAGCCAGGACTGGAAATCAAGGCAAGGAATGAAGGCTCTCAGTCACAGCACTAAATGATAAGGCTTCAAGGTGGTAACACAGCCCAATGAACTGTTTGTAAAATTCAATACACGTCTCCTTACTGTAGGAGAATCGAATGAAAACAGCTTGATGAACTTCCAGCTAGTGTGCAAAATACTGGAGAACTTCCACATGTTCTTTGTTAGTAGTATCAGTCATCCTACAAACTGTCAAAAAAGGTTTAACGTGATTCCATGTCCTTGGTTTGGTTTGGGGTTTTTTTGTTCTGTTTTCCAAGGAAAACAACTTTCTTGAAAGGAAAAGTAAAATAATGCATGTGAAGAAAACTTTTTAAGATGAAATGTCACTGTCATTTGACAATACTGGCAAAACTGCAGGCAATGCTGTTAAAAAAACTCCAACTAGTGCATATTCAATAAGAGGTGGTGTTAATTAAGACAAACTTAAAATTTAAACCTTAAAAATACATCATGGCTTCTCGGTATCATTAAATCATATTCACTGTGTGTATCTTCTGATATTTTCAAAGTTAATATTTGGACATCTAACACTGATAAGAATAATATAATTCTCTCAACGTTCTGAAGAAACAGTATTTGCATTACCAGTCACGGTGTAGCTGGGCATGGAATAGTATGAAGAAATTTGTTTAAATGCTGTTTGGTGCATGACACATTTTTTGCACTGAATTTGGACTGTCAAAATTATAATTTGTATGCTGCAGAAATGCAAATGCTGGGTTTTAATTTCCTGCATTTTGTGCTTAGAAAAAAATCTAAAATATCCCAACTGTATTACTGGTGCTGGAGCTCCACAACATCACAGCAGCAGCAAACAGGAGTGCGGAGCACTGCTGTTCAAAACCTGGTACTTTGATTAGACATGAAAAAAGCCGGGTTTTCAGGCCTCCAGTTCCTTTACCCACTTTAATAAGACAGTTATTTTGTTTCTAACTTTAATACTTTCTGTCCTTCTGGTTACCATACAACTCAGCAAATGCCTGCACCAACCCAGAGGGAGGTGGGGGAAGATTAGCAGGGACCCCCTGAAAACACCACGTGGTTTTGAGACCTGTGCTATGATTTCTTACGTGTTAACTCTTGGAATTGGTCTTTATCAGCACTAGAATTCAATCTCTTTGAATGTTTCTATCAGTCAACAAAATATTCTTTAGTAAAGTTGTCAGCTAATTCAAGTTGGATATAAATACTCCTAATCCTACTTCATCTCTCCAGGACAAATACACCCTATGTGCACAAATTGCCTCTTTCATATACCATCACATTCAAGTCATCTTTTCAGTCACCACCTTCAAATCATAACTTTAAACAATTTCATCTAAAACTATGTCTTTTTTGTGTGTTCTCTTCTTTGTCACTGCTGATTTCCATGACTGCACCACAGAACCAACTCCCTCCCAGTCACAGTCTGCTCCTTCCCAGCTACAGGTACAGGAAGAAAACTACGGTCCTGTGACATCAAAGTCACACAGTAACAAACTGTGATGCTACAAATACTTGATTGTGGCAACCTGGAATGAATCACAACCAGGAAGGGATGATGAGAACATGAATGCTTTTCCTTAGGCACACATCTTGATAATTAGCTGCAGTGGCCAAAGGCAGGGAGCAGCAAACACGGGGCTTCTCTAGTTTGAAGCAACTTCATGAATTAAAATCTCTCTGGAATAGCCCATGATCAATAACACTGTGGTCACTTGCCTGGGCATAACTGAAAACTTTACCCCAAAATTAGGATTCAAGGAGACCGTGTATTTAAAATATTTGTTATGTGAACCAGTGTGAAATGGGTAAAACATAAATTGTTTGGGATTTTAAGCCTGGAGGTAAACACTGAGTCGCAATGTGATGTAAATCAGTCAAACTCCCAGAACATTACAGGCTGATTTACACCAGCTGACCTACCTCCATGTATTAAATCAGTCTTTTCACAGAGTGATCTCACAGTAGTAATGAAATCACAGAGATAAGAGAAACAAGCCCAAGTTAAAAGAAAACAAACCAAGAATGATGCAGGTGCATTCAAAAGCTGTTTAATAGCTTTCACAAGAAAGAGGCAATGGGGAAATGTCTTACCTCTGCTGCCATTCATCTTGCAGTAACTAACACTCAAACGGTGTAAAACAGGAAGGCAACTACTTCTATTTGTAGTTACTCCTGAGTGCTCTCGGTGACTGCCCAAAGGACAGCTCCCCCTGCCAGCTCGGCTCTGCCCTTCCCAGGGAGATCCCTTTGCTTTCAAGTTACTCACACACCTGCTGTATGAAGAACAGAAGCACACAGGGGAAAGCTTCACACCGGGCTCCTGGCAAACACTTTGTTTAATGTAACTAAATAGTGTCTACTTCAAGGCACAGAGAAATTCCAGCCTTCATTTTATGTAGAGATCTGAACCTCAGAAGGAATACAGGTACACTTTATGTAAACGTTTGCCTAAGTGATTGCTAAATCCAGTGAGGAGAAGCTCTTTTCATTATTTACATCAGCTTTACATCTACTTCTGTTCAGCAACTGAAGGGTATACAGCAAGAAAAATTCAAAATGTGAAGTAAACCAAGATATAAATTACACCAACTATGAATCAAAAATGGAGACAGAGAACTGAAGCACTAAATAAAGGAGTAAAAAGAAGATTAAATTAATAAACCAGGCATATACATAAGTATTTTTGTAATGTTTTTCTTGCCCCTTAGTCTTGCCACTTTTTTCTGGTGGTCTTACCTCCTCCCTCTAACTCTGCCTGAGTGTGACAACAGATGCAATTGCTTTGCACGATCATGAAAAAATTATTTCTAACAGTGAAAGTTCCCTTCCCCCCTCAAACCCCAAAAGGACAACCACCCACTCCCCAGATTTAGATGCAGATACTCAGGTGGTCTCTCTCTTTTCTGAGTGCCCTTAGATGAATTTGAAAGCAGAGGTATAGAAGATGTCACAGCATCACATTCCCCCTGAGTAACAGCAGGTGAAGATGTGGATGGTGTTTATTTTCCTGCTGCTGTCAGTGACTCCCTCTCTAACCCCCTCTCCAAACCAAACATGCAGGACTAAAAATCTCAGAAGATATAAACCATTTCAACCATTTCAGACCTGCTTCTACTAAACATTTCAAATTCACCAAAGAGCTGGTGTCAAACTATTTATTTTTACACGTTACTTCCAAAGACATGCTCCTACCCAGGTTTCAGTTGTTCAGATCACTGCTGGCTTTAGACATAGCACACACCTCTGGGAATTACAGAAACCATATTGTCATACTTAAAAATTCATGTGAGACCAACGTGACTACATTTATGTCCAAAAGCAAATGTTTTCAGCTAGAGATATAGAGGAAAAAAAGTAGAATGCCAAACCCAGTAAGTGCGAATGCTGCTGTCTGCTACCATAACACTGAGGGATCCTGCAGTACACTGCTGTCTGCCTTTCTATAATTTAACAGTGGTTTAAAAATACAAGAAAGAAAAGCAAAAAGGAAAGATGAAGAAGCCTAAAGTTTACACTAGAAAAATTCTAATTTCACACCTAACAATAAGAAAGAATGTACACACAGGTGCATATGTTGCGTATACATATGCAACTAGCATTTCTTTAATTCAGATCATATACTAACTTCATGTGAAACTTTTACAGACTGCTCCAGAAGTAGAGACCAACAGAGCTGTCAGGTACTTTCAGAGTTTCTCCTAGGTCATAACTATAAGGAATTTGGATGTTTAAGTCTGTAGACCAGAGCTTTCCATGACATCCTGAGGGACTAAGCTTTGCCAGCACACAGTTCTCATGGCACAACACACAAGCTCTCATTCCTGTTGATGACCATGATGTATTGCAGGGACACATAACAAAGCACATGTGTGCTCATGTGTGAGAGGATTATGGACAACATTTTAGGAAGGAACCCTGCAAGGAACCACTGTGAAAGAGAACAAAAGAGGTTGTAATGGTGGACAGACACCACCAACTTTTCTTCAGCTGGGCAGGTTCTGTCATCACTGTCCCAAGAAATGGGAAGAGTGCTAGTCTGTGAAAGTTTGACTTCCCCAGGTAGTTAAGAGAAGAAAGGAAATAATCACCCTACTGTGCTCCATTTAGAGGGGGCAGTGCTGGTGTTAGCTTCAGCACTAAGATCATTACTGATACCTGAGCCACTGCAAAGTCAGCCCAAGTCAGCAGTTGTATAAACTTAGTTGTATAAACTAAGCCAAAGAAAGTACACTCAAGTGCTGTGGTGATGCTGTAAGCCCAGCAAAGTGACTGAAGTTCAGGTCTTCCCCAACTACAATGTGGAAACACATTAAGTTCAGAAAAATAGAAATTTATAAATTTTTAATTGTTAGCAAGAACTTATCAAATCCTCTTATAATTTGGCTCCTTGCAATTTTAGCAGGGACCCTTTTCTTTGAAAAAAAAGGAAAGGAAGCACTAATGATGGGTGCTGCACTTACAGCAGGACATCAGGAGTCAAAGTCTGGTTTTGGATAACAGCACTGCTTATGTGAATCTGGTCTCATAAAACACTTTTGCATCTCTTTGCGTCATGTCAGGATAAATGGAGAACTGTTTATAGAACGATTCTGGGAAGAACCTCTGGAGTGTGACAGTCAAAGAGCAAAGACCAGTGACCGTTGTGAGCAGTTTCAAACATTTAACACAGAGTAATGGTTATTTCTTCTAGGTGAGAAAATGACAGCACACAGAGAGAAACCTAATAAATTATAGTATGCTATTTTTATTAGCATGGTCACAATTCCCTCTGAACAGAACTTACTTCAACAGCACAAAGTATTAAAGTTCTCACTCAAGCCTTGTCTTCGAAGATCTTTTAATCTTATTTAGTGGCCTTGCTTTTAAGGCTGTGGCCTACTTGGAATTACTTTTTTGCCTGCCCAGAGATGATATGAACATACCACAGTATATTCAAGTCACAAAATTGCCTCCAATAACATAATACAACTAATACATTTGACCCTGCCCACCCGTGTACTATAACCAAACAGTATCATTTTAGCTACACTAGTAAAGAATCTGTAGAAGCAGTCAAGTACATTTTACTTTCCTTTTATCTCTTTCAGTAAAGACAGTACCCAGAATTCTTAATTACTGATTGTATCAGATCTATTTATTTGGCATTTTGTTTTAGGCTGGGCCACATTCTCAAAAAGTGTTTGGTGCTATTTATAAAAGCCCCACCACACATATTTGTGGCATCACAGCCACCAGCCTCAGGGTGAGGGATCCCTGCAAGTGACACAGCAATGCAACCGAGTATTAAATGTTAAAAAGGTTCCTCTAATGGCTTCTAAAATAGTAGTGGGAGGCAGACCTCATCAGAGATAATATATGGCATTTACAGTAAGAAGGCATTTACATTTGTTATCTAACATAATAGGAAAGCCAGTATTTATGGGGAGAATGAAACACACAGTATTGGGCACATCCCATACAGACACTCTGTAACCTTAACTGCATCCTTGATGTATGGATCAGGATTCTCCAGCTCATAGATTGCAAACTGGCCTAATTCCAGCAAGTGTTATAAGAGTTACAGCATTCAAACAAAGCTTCCTCATCTGAATGGTTACTGAACAGCAAGTAATTGAGGGAAGGTGAAAGCAAGCATTTGTTTCAATTTTAATGAACATCTACTTTGAAGAAAATACAGTAAGAACTCAATGCCTTCCAGACAGCTCTGAATGTGTTTATGCATTATTGTAATACACTTGGTATGTGCATTCATAGTTCTAGCCTTCCCTTAGAAACTTTTTTTTTTGCATACATATAGGTATATATTTCAAATGTAATACCAGTGAGATGGTATGTGGACAGTGTTCTAAAACTGACATGGCATATTAAAAAGTAACTTAAAAGAATGGACCTCTGAAAATGCACTTATCAATTTTACAGGAAATGCATCAACATTCAGATCACACTAAGCCAATAAGTGTGATACAATACCTGTATTGCCCAGTAATTATAAGCAGTGTACAAGTTTTTCAGTGTTGCTATCCCAGGTTACCCCAGGCTGTCTGCTACAACACAGCTTGGCAGGGCTTGGCTCCACTGCAACCAGTAAAATAACAGATTGCAGCCAACTTTAAAAGAAAAAAAAAATTATATCTGACTCCCAACCGTGATTAGAATGTCAGTTACAGCTGCTGCCTTGTTATAACACCCCCACACATCTTAGCTCACAAGGACAAATTCAATGAGAGAATGCCCTGCATTCATTGTGTAATTATCAACCTCACACACCTTGGAAACCGAGCACAGCTCCAACACGTGTATGACTGAAAACACCACCGTGAGATTACGGTCTGGAACAATAAAACAATTTCCTACTGTACTTAATAGACTATTATAACGGGGAAAACAATGGGAGTATAAAAAAAATTCCTTTATCTTGACTTTTTATAGAAAGGTTTAGCATTGGAAATTTATATGATTCAGATAAGTTGGAAAAAAAAATGAGTCAAATGCTGGAAGAGGAGGGCCAAGAACTTGCTCGTGAATTGGCAGGCTGCCCAAAGCACCTCTGCTGGGGAATATGCAACTTTAATCTTTATTATGGAATGATCACAAATGGACTGTTTCAGAATACCATCTGTTCTCACTGAAGCATTAGATCAGCAGGCTGCATGCTTCAGTCTGTCCTTCACCTTGTATTTGGGTTTTCAGCAAAGCTCCCATTTTGGAAAGGGAGGGGTTTGGAAAAGGAGCCTTTTGGAAATGCTGGTGTAGTATCTAATTTAATTTTCTTTTATAAAGTGTTTTTTTTTTTTTTTAGTGTCTCTACTTTGACTTTCCACATTTCTCTGAGGTAAGCTCCAAATAAAATACTCATAGTAAGAGAGCATTTACTTCTCATTTCTATTTTCCCTTTGTGAAAAACTAAGTGTTTTTTACCAGCTGTAGTGTCCAGACAAGCTCTTATCAGTCTAACATCACTCCCAGCAATCATTCCAG
The DNA here is from genome assembly GCF_001604755.1 of Lepidothrix coronata. Taxonomy (NCBI): domain Eukaryota; kingdom Metazoa; phylum Chordata; class Aves; order Passeriformes; family Pipridae; genus Lepidothrix; species Lepidothrix coronata. The sequence continues at coordinate 965,696 of NW_016690301.1, read as the reverse complement.
CACATCACATCAGTCAGATGTATCTGTGCATTAACAGGGCACGTGTATGAGCAGATCTGAATTTACTAATAATTCCAAATGTTAATATAGAAAACACGGTAAAGAAATTATTGTCACAAATGGTGTGCAAAAGGACTTAGCTCAGCACTACCCACCCCTGTGTAGAGGGCACTCCCCTGCACAGCTGGCTAAGCCACTGCAAAGCCATTAGCCCATCAGCAATTAATCACTGATCCTGTTCCACATCTGGCTACAGATGCAGCACTGCAACTGAACCTGCTCCTGGGGTAAGAGCACTCTCAGGAGAGGGAAAACAGAGGAAAAAGGAACAAATCCTTTTGACTGAAATAAAGATTCAGAAAAATCTGTGAAGGATTAAAAAATGGGAGAAAGGAGTGAAGAACTATCAGCAAACTGAAATGTGATAAAGACATAAAGCAATGCAGAGGATGTGGAAGTTAGCACAGCTTGGCTGATGTGTAATTTTCTCCTCTGAACACCCCTGGGGGTGTAAGGTGTGTATGTGCCATGACAGAGTCTGACCATAAGGGTTGAGGGTTTGTCTGCAAGATATTTAAGAGACCTCTTAAACTCAGTCTTTGAATAAACACAGTGTAAGTGCATGTCCTGCAACTCCTAGCCAGCAGCTCTTTCAAAGAGTTAGAGTTTCAAATTTTATACATAAATACATTTATCTCAGTTTGTAGTAAGAATGGTTTACGAGTAGAAGCCAAAACAACAGAAAATGAGACCTACTACTGCTCCATGAGCAGTGATCCTAAGCACTGGGTACCCAAACACTTCTAAGGAGTATTTGGGGAAACAGCACTACCAAAGTATTCACAGAGTAACAGCATCCTCTCCTCATACAGCTCCACAGGCTACAATGCAACACAGGGAATTTGGGAAGAAGCACCTTCTGAAAATCACTGCTAAACCATCCCACCAGACACAGGAATTTATCAGTAAAAGGGCTTAACCCAAAGCACTTTTGTGAGAAGCCCAGTGATGTTCACACAGGTTCCATTTTCACTCCTGTCACTGCACATAAAGCAATTGGAAAACATCCCTGTGGTGTTACAGTCTGGTCTTGCCAACTTTGATCCACACATATATGAAGAAAACTATTGCTCTGGAGAATGACACCAATGTGTAAATCTGTCAGCTGATAAATCTTCTTACCTCGGATAAGAAACAAGGTCTGGCTATGCAAACTGGCAGGAGGTTTTCTGAGAAACGTTCATACTCAAGGGAGGAGAAGTTAAAAAGACCTAAAAGTAAGCATATTGGGGCACCAAGATATTTTTTCACATAATTTTCAACAGCTGAAGAACGAAGAAAACAAAATCATTAGTTACTTCGGAAAAATCTTAGCTAAGTTCATATATTCTAGCAGGGCCTTCCTGGCACACACAGGAAGCATGGCCTGATGGGTGAAAGTTTTCTCTAAAAATCACAGCCCCTGTGAAAAATCCAAACCCAGTTTTGCTCTCTCTAAGGTGAATGTGTTTTCTTTCTTTTTTTTTTTTCTGACTGAGAAGAAGCAGCCCTGTATTTTGCCATGAAAAAAAATTGTGACAATTTTATATAAATCATGTACTTGAGAAAATGAATAAATGTGAACATTCTCTGTTATGTTTCTATCTTTGAAATTTTATTGGAGTTTCAGGGATTGCTAGACTATCAGCAGACAGAAAAAATGACTTTTTACCGTTCTCTCTCATTCTCCTACTCCTGCCACCTTCCCTCCACATCAACATCACAGTAAAGGAAATTGGAAATCATTTCAAGAATGGATTATTGACCTGGTTGATAAGCAAAATTACAGCCTACCTTCACACTTCTTAAATGCAAAAATCTTTAAAAAGATCATTCTCTATAGAATCACATTTTTTTTGTTTTATTCCTTGAGACCTCAACACCTAGTGTTTATCTGTTTTTAAAAAAACTATTATTGTCAAATACACACTTTCTACTGAGTGTAATCAAAATCTTCTGACAACATTTCCACCATTTTCTCTTACTAACTGAGATTGGTGTATTCATCAAGACAAACTTTGGAAGAAAATGCTAATGAAATCCTAATTTGCAAAGGTAAAAAGAAATTACTGTCATCTCTTACTAATGTGATTAGGAAGGATCGTGTTCTACGTATGTTCTTTTCCACAAAGAATTTTTAAGCAGAGTCTTGTTTAAATCTGGGAATATTGCTCGTCTGAAGCTGTCCTTGTGCAACACACACAATGGCAAAGAGAAGGCAGCCTGGGAGAGAGGTGAAAGGATTAAGTACAGGGAGTGAAAAAGGATTTCAACAGACTTAAATTTAAAAAAAAAAATTAATTTATAGTATACATTAAAGGATGTAAATCAAGCAATAACGCAGATCCAACCAATTATTTTATTTAAATTAAAAGAAGCATGTAAGCCATATTTCTCATTAGGACACCATTCAGAGTTCATCTTAATTTAATACATGCAAGATTAGAGAAAAAGTCTTGTCTTTCTTGGTGTAAATGACCACGTTTCCTGTGGCTTTAGTCGGTCAGGGTTGTCCCTCACTTCGGTGATTTACATAACATCACACTGAATTTTTTTCCTTCATTATCATAGCAATTCACCTGTTAGAGGTTCTGCAGTCTCAGGGCATGCAGCTACTCAAACATCCACTCAGTTCCCCCGGTGCTCAACTCTTCTGACCCCCCCACTAGATGACCCATAACACTTTCTGCCAGCAGGAACATGCAGGGACTTCCCGAGGGCTGCACGCAGGGACAGTGTGAGCAGCAAGTACGAGGCTTGAGAGTACAGAGGGTCTGAGCCATCCCAGGCTCAGGATGTTATCAGGACCCTGGTACATAACCTGCCTGAATTTCAATGTCTTTCTGTAACGCTGCTTTCAACTACAAACTTGTCCCTGTGACCACAACACTGGATGGACTCTCATCGTTACCTTGTTTTCCGGGTGAAATTACCATAAGGGTTGAGAGAATTGAGGATATTATATGAATTAAAACCAGACTAATTCCATAGAAAATCTCATGAGATTATCAGATTTCAGGCAAACAGTAAACTGGAGCCCAACTGCTGTGCAGCACACACAACACACCGTGCCCTCCCCAGGGCTGGGCACACTCCCACAGCACATTCCTCCTGGAAGGAATCCCCCACAGGCACCGAGGGGAGCCCAGCTGTGCGCTGCAAAATGCGACTTGGAGCAGTTTGCAGTGTTGATGTTGTAGGAAAAATCCGTGCTTTAAATTTAAGAAAACGGAAAAAAAAAAAAAAACAAATCAAAACAAAACAAAAAAACCCAAAACAAAAAAAAAACCAAAACAAAAAAACCAAACCAAACCAAACCAAACCAAACCAAAAAAAAAAACCACAAAACAAAAACAAAACAAAACAAAACAAAAATACCTGCAGGACGAGGAAAAATGCAGCAAGAAGTTCTTTATTGCAGCGCTGGGTGCACTCCCAGGTCACACGGACCCAGAGCCGCCCCAACCGTTTGAAAAACGCGCCTTTTGTACTCTCCCGTTACATAAACTGTTACATATTAAGTGATTGCCAGGTTTTTTACTTTAAAAGGTAATTTCTTGGACTCAGGAGGGGGTGTTACCCTCCCTCTTGATTGATTTGTAACCAGGGGTCAGAGGGTACATTTTTATTTTTATACTCTTCCCTATTCCCGGCCATGAAGGTTCCCTGGTGTCAGGCCCAGACAGGACCCTTCACCTTACAGCTTTCACAATACACCTAAGAAAACCCCCTTGGAACTAAATGAAAAAAAGAAAACCCCACCCCCTTCTGTTTTCCACTAAATTCATTTGCTTATAATAAAACCAGATTATTTATTTCTCCTAGTATGTTTAAACTTTTAGAATGTGTGGTGAGAGAAAAAGCCAACTGCTGACAAAGTAACATGGTGTGATGTGAACTAGGGTGGGAAGCCAAGTGATGATTTAAACAATAGGTTTTCTAATAAAATGTCATACAAGTGCCCTGGAATATAGAAAGGAATCTGCTTGGCATGCAGAAAGAGCCAAAATCCCACGTCCTTGCTGTAAGAGGCAGCACTTATGTCTACACTTAGGAGAGGAACATTCTTGCATTTGGCAATGTTTTTTAAGGTCTTATCATCATTAAAAAAGATAACTCAATAAAAGAAAGCTTTCTGAAATTGGATGATGCTAGTTTGTTTTTTTTTAATCTAGATTAACTCCCTTATCCCTTTCATGTCCCAGATGCACAAATACTTGCAGTGGCAGAGAGCAAGAGGCTGAAATGAATGACCAGCTTGGAAAACAGAGAGGACAGATACTATTTTTTTTCCATAGCAGTGCTGAATCTGTGGCCTAAGACATTTTGCTATTGAAAACATCAGGTCTTTTTAATCCTGTGCAACATGTCTGAAATCATGATGACTGTCTTTGAACTCATCCTGCATTATGCTTATGGAAGCTTAATAAATTGTTTACTGTGCACATGCTCATTACAACTTACTGCGCTCTCTATTTGAAAACAAAAAGAATAATTTTCCTTTGGAAACACACGCTTTCATCAGCTGCACAGGTGAACTTCAGAATAAAGGAATTTTTAGCAGATTATTGTTTATGGTTTTCTAAGTAAATTGTATAATTTAGAAGCCCAAGAACATACATCAGTGCCTTTAAATTAATCCCATGGGTCACTACTGTATATGTTGCAATGCACACTCCCTTCTCTCTGATTTATGCCTTTGAATCTCAATTCCATGAGAGACAAATGCTTTTCAACACCATATAACATATATTAATGGGGGAAAAAAAAGAAAAATCCTGCAGTGCTGGGCTTTATGTACATCTCAGGCCCTTTTATTATCTGTAATGATGGAAAAAGCTGAAAAATTTGTGGTGTTTCATGTGAATTAGAATTAAGAAGAGAAATAAACCCAGATGATTATTTACTGTTATTACTATATGTCTCCAAATCTCAGCAACACAAAATAAGTAGAAACAATATGGCTTTAAACAATACAACAGGGTTAGGAGTTGCCAGAAGTTTCTTATGTCCCAGTATACTCACTCGCTTATGGATTCTTCAACTCTGTAGGTCACTTATTCTACAGAGTCTACATTCCTAAGTGACCCCTGGTGTCCAGCTTCCCTGTACTCCTTGCTCTGGCTGGTGCTGACTATCCCACTCCCAGGCTAGCAAAAAAGTCTGCAGGTGACCCATAAATATCTGCCTCCCAAAAACACTTGGCAAAACATTCCTTGATCGATAATTGCATACAGCGTAATTTAAGAAAAGATCTTAAACTGGTAAAATAGAAGGATTAGCACTGAATTTTCCTTTCCTTCCTGATGATTTGCAGGGATGCCAGCACAGAGTACTGAGTGCTGAATGTGTAACCTTCTGGATGATGCTGGAATTGCTTTCTGCACATGAGCCCTGCTCTCTGTCACAGGAATATCAATGGCAAGACAAATTGTTCTAAGCAGCTGAAATAATCTAAGCTTTAATCAACAGTGCTGAAGGACAGTTAGATGCTTTGCTTATCCTCTACATAGTTTCAAGCACTTTGAAAACAAGTACTTAATATTAAAGAATTCATTTCTTTAAAACTGTCATGCAAGAGAGATTCCCAGAGTCTTATTACTTGCACTTACAGGCAGCAGTATTGCTGAGGTAAAGGACTTTACCCAGCACCATGGAGTTACAGATAAGGACAGACGCTGAAAACTCATCAAGGGAAGCTTTGCCTACCCTGTTTTGAATCACATAAAATACCTGCTGCTGCAAAAGAGCTCTCAAGACATCTTCACTTGTCTGTTTTGCTTACTCACAGACACAGCAGATGCTACTGGTCTCCGTTAGGATTGGACAGTGTCTCCTGTCACTAGGCAGCAGTGTCTCTGGTTGATTATAAATGAATGGTCCTGATGGGCTCTGAAGGAAGTTTCATTAGTCCTGTCTGTACCAGAGGAAAGTTTAATTCTTTTTGAAAAGTGTTTTCTAACAAAGCTGAACTGTGTTAGCAAAACAAATCAGCTTGTCCTGGGCACTCCACTAACCACTTTCCGGGGAACAATCTCTTCCCACTGGAAGCTAAAAACTAAAACTCTCTTGCGTTCCAGGGATCAAGGTTTAACTCTGAGAGTTTCCGACAGCATTGTCAAGGAGAAGCATCCAAGAAATGTGTTTCACTCCACAACGCCCACTCTGACACCTAAAAGAGTGAGCACACCTCTTGATGTATTTGCTGGGTGGCTGCCAATGCATCAGAAGTGCAGACTTGGTCTCAAACTTAATTTGTAGCATAAATCAAGATCATTTGTATACTATAACAGTAACAGCACAGCAGAAATTCAAATCTCAGAGCAGAGGTGGCTTTGTATTTCTCTGCCACTGATGCTGGAGTTTGGAGACAGTGAGAAATAAGGGAGTTTTGTGAGCACAAGATTTTGAACCACATTAAGTAATTAGGCAATCAGATTATTTCCTTGCCACAACAGTGCTATTTCCAGTGCAGGTACTTCTTGGAATGCCCCTAAAATGACCCAGAAGGGTTGAAGGAAAGAGGATAAGACAATTCTCAAGAATTCTTTTTTTTTTTTTTTAACTGACCATCAATTTGAGTGCAGTGACACTGCAGAAACATTGGTTATTGCCTATCTGGTTTTCAGTGATATATTTCTAGAAGGAATGTGTAATTCAGGGTTTTTAAAATAGTGAATACACTTTAAAAATAGGGGGGTTTAATAAAATGCACAATTATTTTAGTTGATTTATATAATAATTGACTTTAGGTATAAACATTGAAATAAAATAGTGTTGACAAGATCACATTTACAGGTTGTGCATTTACTAGTGACAATCTCATTCAGAACTGCTCGTTTATTGGCTATTCCAGAACCTCTGTGGGACAAGCACGTCTGTCTCACAGAATGGTTTAGGAGGATGGAGATAATTTGCAGAGACAGATTTAGTTTGTCGACCTTTTCCTATTCCAAAACTTAGAAAGAGAAGTTATGCAAGACAAAAGCATTTGTGCTGTCATCACTGAGAGACAGGAGACTCTAAATTCATCTCCACCTTAGTGAGACTGAGAGCTATTAGTGAGCAATTCCATTTTCTGTAATTCCAGAAATACTTCAGGTTTTTTTCCAAGACCTGTTTTGTTTCAAGTACAGTGGCAACATACCGGTGCTAAAGATTTATTGTGTGTTCAACTAACACAGCAACACAAACTAGCAAAAGATGGACAAAGATGGACATACTGTTTTGTGTGTGTACCTGTCAAAGCATAAGGTACCCCTGTGCAAGGAGAAGTTCTTTCAAATCAAAAAACCACATTTTTTGAAGCATATAACAAACGTGTGTGAAGCAACGTGCTAACCTTGACAGGATGATTCAGGAAATGGACTTCCTTTATTGGCCATAAACAATAGAAGTTTCTGGTAAGCACCCATAAAATAAACAAAGGCTACAAATCCAGAGAAAATTTTATGAATCACAGAAGGCTTGCACTGAAAATCTAGACTCTAAAATACATAACAAATCTCCTAATTCCTTCAGCAGGACTATGATTTCAGTCTAAAGAGTGATTTGAAGATCATCTCTGTTCAGTGAGATAAAAGGTTATGTGAACAGCAGAAGAAAAAAGATGAAAAGAAAGAATGCAACATCACCTAAAAACTTTAAGGCCATCTGTGATTTCACAGTAGCACAAAGAAGAATGCAAATATTCTTCCCAAAAGAAGAATAAAGACAGGCAAATCACAACTCAAAGCCCTCTAAGTTATTGCTATTTCAGCTTGAATTCTTTGTGCAGAGGGATGAAAGAAAGACTCTGTTAACTCATTCTCTTCATGATGTGGATTCACATTTTCCTAATCAAGGCAGAGCTCAAACACGAGGTTCCCAATAACATGAAGAGTGTTTTCACTGTAAGAAATGTATAATTGACAGAAAGCAGGAACTCTCCTTACACAGTCTGGTCTGGTAAGTTTTCCAATCCAAGTTTTGGAAGTAAAAGACAATGATTAATTTCAGAACTTGCAGTTACTGACCATAAGTAACTTAAGAATATTTGTAAATCTCCTGTCTATGGAGAACACCAGCCTAAGACAAAGCTTTTACAAAAGCACTGACCTGCTACCTCTGCTGTTTGAAAGGGCTGAGAGAAAACAGAAAGAATAGAAAACAGTTTTAATGTCTGGTTAGAACCAGGAGGGTACCAATGAATAAGACATTTTTATAAATATATATACACAATATAAATACACACAAACACACATATACATGGGAACTTATCCATAACTACATAAGTATATATACTCCTAGAGGAGCCACCACCCTGGCTCTCTTTGGAATGATATTCAATTTTCTAACACAGTATAACAAAACATTCAGAATTCATGCTAGTACAAAAAAAAAAAATAGGACTTAAGAAATGAAAGTTCTTCTTAAGTCATGTGGGCAAAACCTTATAACAATGTGACATTAGTATCCAGCAGTGGGCAACAAAATCTAGACTGACTAATAGCACTCGAGGGAACTGGCCCAAGTTTTACTGTATTTGGTGAATGCTGAACTTCAGAGCCAAGTTACCCATTCATTCTGGTTAGACAATATCATTAAAAAGTAAAATAACAAAGTTGAAACCCTATGAGAATGCAGCATGCATTTAAATGCAAAACAAAAATGCAGGTACTACTCCGTTCAGATTCACAGGAGTGACAAATTGTCCTAATAAATCAGTATTTTGGTTCAAAATATGTAAAGCTATACCTACAGTAAGGAAATAAGGGTTTTTCAGTTGTGAGAAATGCTTAGCTATGCATTTAGCTTCAGTAAACTTTTAACATGTTTCTGCATATCATCGAGGGATATAGATTGCCAGACTTTCATTTGCCAGTTTACTGCAAAGCAGACATATGATTCAATCTTCAGAAGGTGGCTCACTTTAAAATCTAATCTCACATTCATATAGCAACTCCTAATGAGCCTTCTAGGAGTAAACAAATTAGTCTCCAGGACGTATTATGCATTAATTAATCAGACTAATAGTATTATGAAATGTGTAATAGATGAAAATTAGTTCCAAGTACAGTACTTGCATTGAAGAATGAGCATCAAAGAATTAGAACATAATAAAAGTTTTCTCAAATTTCTACCACTGCCACCTAAATCAACTATATTTCATTTATGACATATTTCTCATCCATTTCAGTGCATGTTTTGGTGAGAAAAATTACAACATTTCATGCTGTTTTATTTTTGACTGCCATGGCAAACTCAGTTTTTGAAAACTCACTGTTGGTAATCACGGTGAGATGTGTAACCTTGCACTGCCCCAGCTCTCACAGCTCAGCATGCAGCATAGAGAGTCCTTCAGCCCAGAAGGGTGGAAACGAGGGGGGATCACTCTCAGTGCCGTTCTTAGGCAGAAGAGCTTATTTGGCCCTGAGCAGAAAATCTGCACTTATTCCTAAATAAAATGTACACAGCACTGAAAGACCTAGTGTTTCTCACAGGAACTGGGAGCTGGGGAAGCTTGGGGACTTAACAGGGAAAAGCACTGTATTTGTTCCTCTCTATTCCTCCGTGATTATGAACGATCTAAGTTTTTAAAACATGTTGGAGAAGATCCCAGAGGAGAGGTAAGATCATTAAACAGATATATTGCAACTATTTCCACTGATGTGCTGCCACCCTCTTTTACTCAGTGTGATGCTAATGCCTGACCCCCGAGCCTGGAAGGGCCCCACAGTGTCAGGCTGTGTTCAAGCACAATCCATACTCGGCTGAGCACAGTGACAGAGCTGAGAACAGAACCCTACACAGGCAGAGACATACAGCAGTTTTCCTAATGTGAACATGTTGGGGACAGAGCCAGGAAGCACTAAACTCTGCATACTAAAACAGACAGGCACATTCTGGGAATGTTTCACTAAATAAACAGGCACATGTGCCAGACGAAATCTCACCCGGGATGAATGTGGTGGGGAAAGCAGGGGAGAGGCAATGGATATCTCTGAGACGACAGGCATTGCTACATTCATCAGGTAAATATTTTAAATTGTGACCACTCTGTTTTGCAATACTTCTGCTGTCTTCAGTCTTGACTACCTCTTAAACAAGAAACTCGTTAACCTGCATTTTCTTTCTTTTGTAACAGGAGCTAATGCCTGTAGGAGACTGGATCAAGAGTAACAAATGCTCCAATCACTAATTCTGTCCACAACTCTCTAAATGCAAGTCCACTCAACCACCCTCCAGCCCCAGACTTCTCGCTTCAATAGAACTTGCTCATAGCTATGCCTAAGTCTGGCTTACCATTACAAATCAAAAAAGTAAATGAATAAAAGGCCAGCTCCTGTTCTAAGCCACTTCAAAATTATCACTGGCTGCAGAAAGGGATAATATAAAGCAGAACCGTCAGCTGTGGTTTTCTCTTCAGAAAAAAAACAACTTGGGAGTGATATGCAGACTGGCTTTCTTACCCAAGCTTCCTGAGGTGCTTTCAATATCCAGCTCAGTCAGTATTTTCCCTGCAGGTAGCAGAACTCAAACTGAATTCAGGTTGCCTACAACCATCATCTCTTTTCATAGCAGACAGGAAAATATACCTTTAGGAAAGACCTGTTTGCTCAACTACAGTCAAATGATACTGTCCTTCCTCAGGATAGGAGAGATGTGCAAACCAGTCAGAGTCACAGAACCTTTTAATACATGGCACATTTTCTCAAAATACAAAACTAATTCAGTTTTTTCCAGGATTTTCTTCAAGACTCAGTTCCCAGCAGTATTCCAGCAGTAAAAGCAACTGAAGTGAGCCACATCTCCATGTGGGCAGAGCAGAGGTGAGACATCACTGTCCTTCCCCACCTCCCCCCTGCATATCATCACACCACCACAGTGGGAGACAGAAGGAGCATTATGTGCTCACCTTCAAGAAAGAAATCTGGCCTCAAAGCTGTTACAGCTGTCAATGCACGGGCAGTGCTCAGCAACAACATGAATCAGAACCTTTTCCTAGGCACAAGTAAGGGAAAGTTAAGGAACTGAACTTCCATGTACTTTCAACAGGAACTGGATGCTTCACTGCCCTTACTGCCTCTGCCCTTCTCAGTGATGAAACCTGGCTGAGAATGGCAAATATTACAGTTGTTGTCAGCACTGTTTGTGATCTTCTATCTTATTAGTCACATATCATATACTTTGATTTAAATGCAGTAAAAATGCATAGTTGCTAATATAGGCAGACAAAGGTAGCACTTCATTCACTTAATGATTAATGTGAACACTGGCATAATAAACAAAACATTTTGACGTAGTACCCGAACTATCATTATTTCAAAATTAGATCCATGCAATAAAAAAGTCATTTAACCCAGTTAACATTTCACTCCCCACACTTCAGTAGTGCAGAGAGCTGCACTAAGAAGTCGGTTCAAAGACCAAAGAAGCACCTGTGATGGGGCAGAACACACAGGCAGCACAGACCCCAAACACTCCTGGACTCAACTGCAGTGTACACAAGAGAAGGCTGTGGGGTCTGAAGGCTTAAACCTGTCTAAACAACACTGTCCTATCTTCCTGCAGTGCCAACTTCTCTTACACTTGTCTAACTCCACTAACCCCATGGAAATTTTACCTTTTTAAAACAGAGAAAGGAAAGAATCAGGCACAGGTGAGACTAGACTCAGGACTAAGTGTTTCAGCAGGGTTGAACCAGCAAAAGACTCCAGTAACAGAGAACACAGTCACGAAGAGCCTGAAAACCTGGCAAGGGGATTTTATGTGGTACCATGGCTTAATTTCATGGAGAGTTAATACACTGATTTCAGGACCACAGAGCAACAAGGTTTGGAGCAAGAATGAAACCAGAGCTCAAACCAAAGTTGTGGAAACAGCCTTAGTATGCCAATATTTATAGTCAACATATAAGCTTAATTTAAGCTTTAGGGAACAAAAACCTGTTAACTTAGATTGTATCTTCTATTGACTTAGGAGGGATGTGTATCTGTGGAAGAGAGGACTGGTAGTACAGACTGAAACAAGCAGAATAACTCTTGCATTAAATCATCCTGTTATTTTAAGAAAAGGTTAATTTGTAAAACAAATTGAGCTTCATTAGGGACTAATTGACTGGAAAATTTTCTTTTAAAATGTCTTCTAATTATACAGGTGAGAAAAAATATCTTTTCAAAGCACTTTTATAATTAAAAATCATCCTTGATCAATGTCTTTTAACATTTAGTCAAGAAAAAAATACTACAGGAAGGTTTAGCCAAGACTTGAGGATAGACTGCCCCAGGACAAAAAATACTAGGGAATAAATATATCAGTAAGACAGTGTCTGTGACTGCTGGGAACAATCTAGAAAGAAATCCATAAGCAAGTTCAAACCATTGAAGGAAAACACAAGATTTTCTGCTGGAGTGATTCAGCAGAGATTGAATTCTCTTTTCACAACTGTAAAATGAATGCCAAAGACAAGAAGACTTATCTCACTAGGAAATATCCTCCTCCAAAAGGTGTGTTAGGCTTCTCCTCTATACCATGTCTGTTGAAATGCAGTAGCAGGTGTCACCCCACCGTGAGTCACAAGAACAGTATTATTTTTGTCCTTTGCTTTTACAAACCTGAATTCCAATTTGACTCTTAGTCTTTGTTCATTATGTTTCTGGAGTAAAAATTCTAAAGTACAGGACTCTGGTCTCTCTGATACGCTTTTTTTATAGGGTTATTCTCATTTTCACTGGCTCCCTGTCTCAGCTAACCTACTGGGATGCACACACCAGGACCAGAACAAAGCACCAACAGGATGGGGAATGAGGAATTAAATGAATCTTTTCCCCAATATAAGACACAAATAACATTGAAAGAATGCATTCCTGCCAGAGTAGGGTGATGAAAGTCCTTGGATAAAGATAGAGAAAGGATAAGAAATGTCTATTTTTAAGTAAAATGGCATATTATTTTGCTAATTTTTTTCCACTTACATTCTTCACAAACATTTGGGGGGTTCTGGATACTCTGAGAAACTTGTTTTCCTTGGACATGAGTTGAAGCTACCTTGAGTCAAGGGTGATTCCAAAATGATTAGGTAAGAATGAGGTGTTCCTCCCCCTCAGGGGGTACAGATCTAGAAACTGAGCACCAGGACATCCCAACATCAAGCACCCAGGTGCTGGGGTTCCTAGCCTGGTTGCCAGAGTATCAAAAAAGTGCTCTTAAAGACGCTTAACAGAGAATTAGACAATAAAATCTATAGAAGCATCCTAAAAAAACAGGCTGAGACAAAGGTCAGGACAGAGAGAATTGTGTCCAACTGTCAAGCTGCATTAAAACAAAGCTTTCTCATAGCAGGATATTGCAGAGAACACTTGAACACCAAGGACATTTGGGGACATGTAAGGCTTGATTTCTGTTCGTTATACACGTAACATAAGAAATGGTTTATCAAAAAACCCACTAATATGAGAGACATTGGTTTATAGAATTAGAAGGGTGTAAACTTGCAGAAGGAAGGTGCTCATTAGCAAAGACTGGCATAGTAAAGGAGTGTTAAACCTAAACAAAGAGGTAGAGTAGTATGAACTGAGAAAAGTCTCTCCGTGAAACACAGCTAAAACCAGTAGCTGGACTTACTTAAAAGAATCTGGAATTCAATCAAGTGGCCTATAACAAGCAGAACGCTCCAAAAGGCTAAAAGGCATTTAAAATTATGCTAGTTGAGCTGCTGGGAAAGCCTTTGTCCCTGAAAGAATGGCCTCAGGTTGGGACAATCAGGAATAGTATAAATTAGCCCATGATGTGGAAACCTGAAAGTCTTGGAAGTTGACTGACCCAGAGGCAAAGCAGCTCATCCAAGAGACTGTGAGATTTTGTCAGACTCTATTCACGGTGCAACAAAGGATTAGGTAAGTGAGGAATAAAAAAAGTTCATTTGAAGAATAAAATAATAGCAGATGATCACAGAGGTCTTCTTTTAAATTTGAAAGAGAAATTCTGTTTTCAGCCTCTCATGCTCAGGGACTACACCTGCTTAAAAAGGGTTTATTAAGGAAGGGTAGAATGTCCCAGCACTGTACTCCCAGAGACTCCAGAACTTCAAGAAACAGGACAGGTTAGTTTCAATCTATTATATCCCTTTTATATATTGGCAGCAGAGGCATGGAATAATGAAGGAACTTATTCAGAGTCAGAAAAATAAGATACAGAACTGATGTCTTATCCCTCTGCTACTTAGTTTTCCTCTATTTACACACCCAAGAATTACATATGTCCTTTTTCCTGGGACATTACAACAGCAGCTGAGATTCAGTTAATTATTCACTGCAATTCCCAAATATTGTCTGCTGCTACTAATACACCCATTTATCTTGATGAGATGGCTTACACTAAGTGGGCCATGGGCTACAGATCTGACCAAGTTTCAGAAGTTTCTATCACTTCATTTTTTACTACAGGTATCTCTGAAAGTTGACTGCCATTCAACTTCATTAAAAAAAGGTAATTTTTAAGTACGTGATTGTTTTTTTTAGTTGAAGTGGTGAAAAGAACTTAGAAAAAGTATTTTGCATGTGAAGGCACATATTAAGAACTTGTGATGTCAATGAACACTTTTCAGAACTGTAAAGGCAGACTCCCTTTTCTCATTTCCTTCTTTACAAATATAATTTCTAAGTGATTAAGCAGAAATTCAGCTTGTTGAGCCAGCAGTCCAACTAATGAAAGGAAGGGGCTTGTCAGAAGCACTTGTAGTGTGGAAAGTGCTCTGAACAGCATTTGTTCCCTTCTGATCTCTACTGCAGTGCCCTGCCTGGCATTTTACACTGCCCTTTGAATGCAGAGCTACAATCACAGGAAAACAAGAGTAAAACGTGTTAAACTTCTGTGTTAATTTCTTAAGTTTTCATCTTCTTTGTCCACAGACTCTCCAAGTGACAGATGGGCAGCTGCCAAATGGACATCCTTTTTTTCAAAGGTCACAGTTCCTTTCCTTCCATTAAGTGAGCAGAAGGTGGTTACAGAGTCTGAGAAATCGAGACCGTGGTAACTGTTCCCAACACAAACCAGGCAGAAGTTATAAATCAACTACACAAGACTTATTTTTAGTAAATAGACAATGATGAAACAAAATTTGCCAAGATAAATACCGATTATGTAGGATAGAAGGCCTTTTTTGATGCATGTATGCAAGCTTCATTAATATTAATGACTGCATATACCTTGAGAAGACACAATCATTGTTCACCAAAAGAAATGCTCTACCCAGTCCTCAAATATAAAGATACAAAGACAGTAATCACTTATTAGCTCCTTGCACATAGGCTGGTGGAAATAAAGCACTGCTACTTTAGCAGCCCTCTGATGGAATGCCCTGATTGTAATCTCCCAAAACAGTGTTTCTTGCAGCCATCCCGAAGCAGTTAAAATCTTCCTGGCAGATTCCAAGTACCTGCTGCTGTCAGGGCTTGCTGTCACCATGAAACCAGCGGAGTGATTTGCATTTGGAGTGTGATTGTGAAGCAGCCACATAATACACTGTGATTAGGAGACTGAGTGAACCACTTCTAAAAAGAAGAAAGAGCACAGGATTAAAACTTATTATGACTTATATGTCGCTTTTATATTTTTTCCACTACAAACTCTATTGCTCCAAAAATGCTGCAAGTCTACTGCTACATGTCCAGTCCCAATAACACACAGCTAAGCTGATGAGGATCTAGACCCTCTGCTGAGCTTGGTAGGTCCCCACTGATTTACATGACTGACGATCTGGATCAAGGTTCATAACTACTGTGTGTGTTGTGAGCAAAACAGCATGGAAGCTACCTAACTTCTGTTTGACCCTAGGATCCAGCTTTGGAAATAATTATTTATTTTTGATGCTGATAAGAGCCATATCCACTGCATGACTGAGCCTGAGCCCTGGGTCAAAATATCAGTGTGTCACCTCCCATGTCGGAGTATTCTAACCCTTATATTATGTGCTCACATCCCACTGTCTCTCCTCCCTCTCCACAGTGCATCACTACTTGCAAATAGTTTCACGCTAATGAGCCATCACTGGAAAGTGTTGCAGGACCCAAGGTGACAGAGCAGTGCTCCCCGAGGACCAAAATTCAAGTGCTTCATTGTGTTTTCAGGCTTTAACATACGAGTACAAAGCATTTTGAAATGCATTTTGGAGTTTGCAACTGTAAAAGCTGAAGGGCAGACTTTGCCCTTGAGTTCTCACTCTAAATCCCCTCTGTAAGCTCAGAATTATGCACATATATAAATTGAAATAAATGCTTTTTCCCTTACCACTTTTGCTATTTGAAATGCAAGCCAGAAACAAAGTTTAGGAAATACTAACAGCACCCACTAGAATGGGTGCCTGTTTCCTCTCTCAGCAGCATTTCCCAAGGAGTAAGAAATGTTCCCTTTACCAATGTGGCAAGAGGAATACATTGGAATCTTGCCCTGCTTTTCCATCTCAGCTTTACTTTGAAGAAGTTGCAGAAGTAATTTTCTAAACATTTTGACAGCACAGAATATAATTAAAATAGTCAGAAGTTACCTTTGTAATCAAGGCCTGTTTGTGTTTGCAAAGAACCCACATGAGTTTGGAGAGGTGAATTCCCCACTGAGAACAGGAGCTGCTAACTCACATGGCAATGATGCAATGATGCCTGCTGGGAGGAGTAATATGACATTTCTTTTGGGAAAGTCAACAGGAAAAAATTTCACTTATCAACAACTTTCCGTCAGGCCTTGGCCAGTTTGTTATTGTCAGCTATTTAAGGGGCTGTTTTAGAAACAGCATAAATGAGACGAACATAGAAAACACTGAAAAAGACAGAAGAAAAAAGAAAAGTACTGAACTGGATTTAATGAAAGCAAGAAGAATACACTTTATATATGCGGGGAGATGGTGGGAATCAGCTGGTCCCACTGATGACAACAGCACAATTGCTACTGACTGCACATTTACATTGCCTTCTCTTGGGTTTTTTGTTTGGTTTGGTTTTGTTGTGGTTTAACCCCAGCCAGCAACCAAGTACCCCAGCCAAAACCAGCACAGCTTTTTAAACAGAACTGAGAATGAAATCCTTCCTTTTCAGTGTTGTCAGTATCCCAGAGTGTAAGCTTGGTGAGCTGCTGGTGGAATGTGGTGATATTTACCCTGTAATGCCACTCACAGTGCTGCTTTATAACCTGATGCTTCCGTGGAGACATGGCAGAGATTTAAATGGCATTACACTGTATTTGCCAAACCATATTGCTAAATCCTAATTCTATAGGCCTTACTAAACAGCTCATTGTTGTAGTAACTGCCACAAAAAATACAACCATGTTCATTACATTTGATTGCTGAGATTTTCTTTGGATTTTTGTGTGTTTTTTTTTTTTTTTCCCTAAGCATCTGATGTTTTATCCACATGTAACATCCCAGGTGCTGAAAGTCCGGACTGCTCAAAATGGATCAGAAAAACATCCCATGAGGCCAATTTCCTATTTGCCTTGATGACCTGAAAATTCTTGCACTAAACTTCTTTACTTACTGTGACATTACTTGATTTTTCTGGCTGTCTGTAAGATAGGAAATGTGTACAGTCCTTTATGCAATGAAAAAATGTAACATTCCAGGAGAAAGGGAAGGAGAAAGGTTTTTTAGAACTGAGAGAGTATTACTATGTATCAGCTTCCTACTAAACCAGAAAAGTATATTTCAGAAACACATGGGCTAAAGCTTTTTGTCTTTATACCTTGGAGAGAAGTGGGTACTTTCTACATCTCAGGCCAACTACCTACCACCACTCTTCAGAAATTCCTAAAAACTGTGATATCAATCTTGATGAAAAGTGTAATTGCATCTGATTTTAAAAATACAGTTTCTAACTGCATTACTACAAGATGGTGAATCCCACAATTAAAGAACAGAAAATTTTATGACCAAACAGCCAGAAGTTCAGTAGCAGAGGAACTTTTACTGTCGATACAATGCAGGAACTGTTCAAAAAAAGAGTACAATAATGGCTTTAGTTGGGCAGTCAGATGAAGGTCCTCACCACATGGAAAAGGTAGGAATTTAAGGTCCAAACTGCAAGATGAGTAAGAGAATTATTTTCTTGTAAAGTGCTGGACTTTCCATGCAGAAAATAATAGCCAAAAAAATCCATGCAACCTTAAAAGCTTTTTCATAAATAGCAAACAAGAAGAAATAGTCAGCAAATAAAATAAGAAATGATCCTCCATTGCCAAGCCACAGTGTAATTCTCTAGATGAATACTTTTTCTGGCCCTTAAAAAGATTGAAGATACAGTCTAGATCGTTACAGGCAGTGGAGAGTTGAAAAAACTGGTATAAATTTTTAAAAATGGGACTATGATTCAGAAAAAAACTCCCCCAAACCATCAAAGAATACATCTGGGTTTCAATTATTTTATACATGCAGGAAAGAACAGTATGCACATATATAACTATACTCAAATATATAAAAAGGAAAATAACAATAATGATGGAACAGATTCTGATTAAAATTGACTTTTAAGTTAAAATTCAGTGTTCTTTGAGATGTATCAAATGTGCATCAAAATTTCAAACCTGTTCTTTCAAATGTAAATTCTTTTACATAAGTGTTATTGCTATTCAGCTTCCAAAAGAACTACAAAGTTATTATAATTATATATTTTAAGGAGGGGGAAAGTATTTCACTCGAGTTTGTTCTACGGCTTCCCCACACAAAAGTAACACCACAGATAAATAAAACATCAGTGTGAGTTTTTTAAAAATAGTTGTTTCACAGTTCGACAGAGAATAAGCCCATTGCTCAGACAGGCAAAGAACTGAAATGAGGGAATCAACATTTTAAAAACTGCTGGTAAGTCCAAATTAGTCTGTACTATTTTTTCATGTGCTTTCTATTTGTTTAAAATGCTCTCAAAAGACTGTTATCACCATCACTGGTAGTTTAGAAGGCAGGTCTGTCTAAAGTGAGATGGAAAAGGGGAGAAGCTTTTTGCCGTTTTTACACAAAATGAATCATCTTTTATCCAGGCCTGGGGGTTCCCAGCCCAATTTCACTGTGTCTTTCCAAATGGCATTTGGTGCTTCAGCAACTTCTCCTGCCAGCACAGACCATCTCCTGAAGGACTCATTTCTCCTTTACACCAAATTATCCTTCTGGAATGTAAGAGTATACACTGATAGCCACACTGAATACTTCTGGGTTCCCTTATATGTTTTATTCTCGCCCTTTTCTCAAAATCTCCTAATACCAACCATAGCCTACTATTTTCCATTCAGAGAGTAAAAGAAAATAAAATAGTGCCCCGCTGCATTTTTGTGCTCATGCTGGGTTTGAAACTGCTCCTCGTGGAATAGAGGAGCTTCTGCAAAGACGAGGTTCTCAGGATACTGACCCTAAAGAAGTTGTAGTAGATAGATGGACAAGAGTAGGAGCTGCTTGGATCCCTGTACACTGCAGAAACCACTGACCTGGAAGGATGTGTACCCTCAACATGAAAATAACAACCCAATCCTCCCCACTGGATTTACATCACAAAGCAAAGAATTCCTGTAAATACAGTGTTTGCTTCACACCCCGTTCACCACCTTGTCACTCTCCTTTCAACTCCTTTCCAAGCTCCCACGACTCCCATGACAGAAACTCCCCCTCAATAACTACTGACTGGTTATTACAAATACTCTCAACAGACTGCTGGAGAACTAGTTCATTCAGGATTTTTTATTTTAAAAGTCTTTGTTCTTTTAAATTGATAGACTTCTCGAAAATGCATCAACTGGGAGGAGTTCCATGGCAAGGAAATACCAGACTGGAATTTTCTGCCCTGAGATCACAGATTTTTCAGGTCTCTTCCAGGCCCATGCACTGATTGCTGCCATTCTGATCAGAATAAAATGTTTCTGTTCTGGTTCATAACTAATCTGATAGCAATAGTAATTTAATGCAGATAAAATTCTATCTCAACATTCACATTTATCTTAGTGGAAATAAAGCACGTGATGGTTCTTAACAAGCCCTTTAACAGTTTTTACTTATTTCCCCCCATCAGCATTGTTGATACTGAAATTTGAATTAAGCAATTCTGCATTTCCAGCAGAGTAGGAGTTTTAGCTATTCATTACTCCTAATGATACAGAATAGAATTTGATTAATTCTTCTATTTAATTTATTTAAACACATTAGAAGCTTTGGTGGTATTGAGGAAATTTTATTGCCAACAAACTGCTTGGAAAAAAAGAACGATAGCACAGTGTTATTGATTACTGTAAGTTTTGCATAGAATGTAGGTTTTTTTCTGGAATACCTGAGCAAGGAAACAGTACCAGAATTTCCCAGAATTATGCTAAAAATGGCTGAGAAAGGAAAGATAATGGTAAGGAAGCAGCACTGGCCTCGGGTGCATTAACACTACAGTTGTCTGAAACACTTAGTATCAAAACTAAAAATACCTAAAGGACATAAAATTAGAAGTTTTACCATTTCTCTGTAAAGTATCTGGATGGATACTTGGTGATATTTCCTGGTTATGCCAACTATTAAATTCAATCTTCTATTTCAACATTGGACTGACTATTTTGTTAGTGTTTGCACAGACATCTGTAAAACATGCCAATTAAGACAAATTAAGTATGGATTATGAAATAAGAAATTACTCTTAATTAAGCCACCTCCAACCAAATGCTTGAAGACCAACAAAATGGGTCATTTTGACAGACATGAGGCTTCTTCAATATCTTCTAGCAATTGGATACATTTCCAAATTTAGGTTTGAAACAGTCTTTTTCATTTACTCCTTTCTCCTTCAGACTGTCATTTTTGATGGGTATTTTCCTACAGAAAAGTGTTCTCCAGAATATACCAGCCTGCCTCTGCTTACCAACCTCGTGAGAAGGTGCAGAAGCCCAAATCTGAGCCTGCTGCACTCAGAATTTTAACAAAGTTCTAAGCAGGCAGAGCATTCCCACTGATCCGAAATTCAGCTCCATTGCAGGAGCCCTATTAGAGTGAAAGCCTCTTCAAGGCTGTACAGAAATCCCGCCTCACAGACACCACATTAGTGAACCTCTTCCAGTTGCATTTGCCCTGTGTGAAATGCAGCCACTTGCTCTAAAGACACATTTGCTTTCTGCAAATGCCCGGTGTCCAATTCTGTTTAGAGTGTGACAACTGTTTTAATTCTAAATATGATCTGAGCTGTTCTTTCTACAGAACCTTCTGTAGTTGTTAACAATATTTAGGAAGTGCTGCCCTAACCAATCATTTTCAAAAGGTTGGAGATGAAGGAGCCCACTTCCCAGGCAGTTCTGACCACAGAAATGCCTCCAGCCTTTTGATCTCCCAACTTTGTTCTGCAAGATGCAGGAGGGTCTGGCTCTGATATACATGAACCTTGGCTTAACTTCTGATAGATGAGTAACTCTAGGAAAGCCAAGGATATTTATGTGCTCCTAGTTAGGCAAGGTACAGGCTTTTAAAGGATTCAAAGGCTCTTAATTGAATAGCTGTGCTGCCATCCATAATACACTTGAAATGGGAGCATTCATTTTCAAGGGGACCCTCCACAGAACTAAAAGTTTACAGAAGAAGAGTGTTTATTCTCACAAATTTTATTTGTGTGCTGGGAATACTGCCTATTAGTATCATACACTGCTTAGTGTGACTGATATAGAAAGAAGAGCTAGAAAAAAATCAGGGATTGCAGAATCAGGTCCCTCTGTTTGTTGTGTTGTATTGGCAGATGGACAAGAGAGAAAGAAATAAGTTGTTTTCTAAAGCAGTGGGGAATGTGATAGCCTTTCTTTTTAACCCTGGATTTATTCACTTTGATGCTGAGTATATATGAGATTAAGAAATGCTCAATCTCTTGACTGTTAAACTCTCTGCCTACTTGTAGCTGATGATTCATGGCTTATTGTTTCTCTAATAGTTCACAGTTAATTGGTATGGTGAAGAATTAAGGATTAACTGTCGAAATGTAAAAGTATCAGGACTTTCTTTTAAAGAAAAAGAACAGAAAATATCTGCAGATGAAGAACCACTATCTAAATTACCTCACACAATATCTACAGAGCAACAAAATCAACCTTTATCCCATGGCACAAGTGAGAATGTTTTTAAATAAGGCAGTTTCAATTTTATAGCATCCCATAACTTGCAATCAGCAGCTCTTTAATAAAACTGAAATAAGCACCTCACAGTCAATGGGTATTTCTTATATTTTTTTGCACAACCAAAATAGAATTCACATTAAACTGAAAATTGGGTCATGCTTCAGCACACAGTAATTTGACCTAAAGATAACATTCCTCTCCCACAGTTACAAGATGTGCCTTTCAGACAATGAAAACGTTTAAGAACTACAATTTTAGGTAGTTTGTATAATGTAAAAATGTCTGTCACGCTCCTGGAATCCAAAATATAATGAAACCTTTCAGTCTGGGCTATGTGTAGCACCATAGTATTGTATCATGGCATAATGTTGGCTCAAGAGAGAGCACACAACAGGAAAAACGACACGTCTGATCTCATCTGATGGTTTATTTCTTACTAATAATCTGCAGCAAAACTGAACTTACACTTCGTAGGAGGTAAGACAAGTGTTTATTGATGCCTGGGTGCACCATGAGAGAAGTCCTCAGTTCTTTGATCATGGCAAACTTTGTAGCACCCTGAAGGCATGTTTCACTCAGCTCAGGTACATCAGGCAGGATTCAGATCAAGAAACAAAACACAGGTCATTTACCAGCTACCAATTACACTGGGTTGCAAGACAGCCACTGACATATTTAGAGACAAAAAACTTCAGGCAAGAGAAAATGAAGAAAAGGAAAAGAAAAAAAAAATCTAAGTATAATCGTGCAAAGAAAAATAAGAAAACAAAGACCATGATAACGACAATGCTAACATTGTTTGGGTATAATTTACTGTTACCTTCAGATTGCAATTTTCAGCATTTAAATCAAATACCTTACAACTCTCTCTTCCTGTTGCAAAGTTTAATAAAGCACAGAACCTGCTGCCCATAAATATCAACACAGAGCTGTGTCTTATGAAAATGATAACTTCCTGACAGCACAGCCTCCCTCTGCTGCCTGGTAATGAGTGACTTGGACACCACCTGACAGTTCAACCTCAGATAAATATTTCAAACATATCTTGCAAGAGATTCTCAGATCAATCCCCACCTCCAAGAAACCAGTGGAGTGAGACAGAAAGCCATTTTGAACTGGTGCATCAGAGCAGAACACAACCAGCAGTTTTATGTGGGTTTGGGGGGAGGAAGGGTGTGTTGTTTTATTTTAACCTGTGCCAAGGTAGGGTGATTAAAGGTAAGACACTGATCTGTGCATTTGACACCTCAACACTGGAACACATGCAGGCACATGGACAAATAGGCACAGTGAACTCCCATTACATTCCCTGGATAATGCCCTGACATAGAATTAAACAGATTCTACATTGCCTAAAAAATCATTTTTAAATGGTTTCTTAAAAAAGTCTCTCCAAAAGCAGCAGGCCAGACTTGTGAACCTTTCTGTGACCCTCTTCCTTCCATGCACAGAATAGGTACATACTGAAAAACAGCAGAGAAACTCATATACTCCATTTATATCACATTAGGTTTGAAGTCCATGAGATAAGCAAGTGAATTGTCTTTTCAACACTTGTGTGAGAAAGGGAATTTATTTACAGATATAGCAAATGGGTAAATTCATAGTTAAATAATTTGAACCAGTCAGTAACAAGTCTGCCAACAGAGAGAGAATTAAAACCACCAGAACATTTTCTAGGTATGGTGGAATACACTTTGACCAAAATTTGCCTTAGGCCAATGCCTCTTTAAAGATGAGTAATCAGAGAAAAACTATGTTCAACAAGACTGAAAGTCAAGCTTTCATCCATGATGACAGGAGAAAATGGCTCAACCACACACATCTACCCAGCTCCATAGCTGAATTCATGTGAGTATTTGGCAGAATACATCACCTTTTAAGAGAGCAAAGAATCATGAACTAAAATAAGTGTGTAGGCAAAGCACTCACATGATGGAGAGTCATGTCCTGAACCCCAGGGCTCACCACACCATTGTCAGACATCCTAAACAACGATACCATCCTGCTGGCTGTGCCCAGGGTGACTGCTCCAACCCAGCTCTGCACACACTTCTCAACTGTGACACTGCAACTGAGGACAGCCCAGCAAATTTATCCTGCTGAAAGGCTCCTGTCAGAGACTGTGCAGCCAATGTGGACTCCAGCAAAAGCTCAAACTTTGTACAGGTTATGTGGGCACACACCTACTTCCCAACTTCTCCAGGCTTCTCCTGAGCTGCATCTGATCCTGAGTATGTCAGCAGGCTTGGAGCTCAATTAGCAACCTCTGAACTTCACTCCATTATACTACAGAGATGGATGTGAAGGAATTTCCTACTCAGTATTAAAATCTGTTATAAAATATCTATCATCTTATAGTCCAAAATAAAATTTAGACACGGTCATTTATATTGCATAAACTAGGAACAGGGCACTGCGCTGGCAATTAAATAAACACTTCTAATCAATGAGCAGTACAAGAAAGGAATAAAATGAAAGAAAAAACAAACTAAAATCATGATAATATAAGTTTTAAAAAAAAAGGAGAGAAAAAAAAAGAGAAGAGAACTGAGACTAATTATCTGTATTTAAACATGTGAAGATCTTACTGAGTCTACAAGGTTGAGATCTTGTTCCCTAATCAAGTGCATCAAAGGCATTCCCCAAGGCTCACAGCAAAACTGCAGAACATCCATACAAATCATTTTTATTCAAGGAAGGCCCTGAAGTGGAGTGAGTTTTCCTCTCCTCCCTGTCATCCTGCAGCACAGCACTGTGCTCCCAGAGCTGCACAGTTCTATATCATAAGGCTTTGCAGATTCACAGTGACATTCCAAACGAGCTCTTTACTTTTGTTCTACTCTAATAATTATTCAGAGGGCCAGACTCTGCCTTCTTACTCTGCCACAACCTCTTGAACATCATTGACTCCAGAGTGTAAATTAAATAAGATTTTGGCCATCATTTGGCAAGCACTATATAATTTAATGTCCTTCAACCTTCAGAATGATTGAAGGACTTAATTTATTAATAATTAACTGCATGAAGTCTCTTTAAGGGGTGTTACTGAGTTTAGTTCTATTTTAAAGGGCTAATATGTAATATATAAGTAGTTGTATACAAGCCATATGCTTTCAAACCTTTGTTCTGACTGTAAAATGTCAGTTGGACTAATTCTGTTTTTTTGGTGCCTCAAAAACCATGCTGTGAATTTGTACCTGCCAAATATGCTTAATGTAAGATCTAACTGTGCAATGCTGTGGGAATTCTGGTTTTAATACTTATAAAAGGAACCTTTTACTTACATTTTTCCTCTCCTGTCAAAAAAGAGTATAGACTTCAGTGTCCCAATCATAATAAATGCATAGTAACTTGCACAAAATTGTAAGGAGTTGTTGTACCCTTCTACTTTTTTCTTCTAAAAAGGAAAGAGGCATAACATGATTCCCAGTGGGAGGGAAAATGTCACTGTGAGTAGCAGTCATGGTTTATTAGAAATTTGATTCAGAACCTTCATCCTCTACACTCATTTAATTTTTTTCAAAAAGAGAGAGTCAAATAAACAGATAAATAAGATTATCCATATTTTCTTTCAGTTACCATCGTGTTATGGAATAATCACTTAATAAACATAGACTGCACTTCTAACACACAATAATAAGCTGGCACAATCAATGCTTGATTTTTTCCTTTTAGTTTCCAACTTAAAAAGCACAATTTTGCTGTGCTCAATTCTAGAACAATTAGTAGTACTCAGCTGCATCTAGCAACCTACAGATCTGGCAATTAAGACAGCAGAGTGCTCCCAATTCCACACAAAGCTCAAAACTTGCATAGAGTTATAAAAAATTCCACCTAAAAATTAGTTGTCTGAAACACAGGCTCTACAGGGCTGAATTCCAAGTTTCTATAATTTATTTGCTTATTTTTACTTCTTCATGTAAAAGCTACTTTTACTTCTCGGGAATGTAAAACAAGCCTCAGAGTTCTTCCTTAAAACAGAATACAAATCCTGCTGTGACTAGAAATCTTGGTATGACATTATGCTTTTCTGCTAACAGTACTGGAAATGAAAGTAGACACATTTGTGAGCTGGTCTAACACTGAAGTGTGAGAAGTCTGAGTTATGTTGCAGAATAAAGCAGAGCTAAAACATGAGGAGATGGACAAGTAAGATAGACAAAAAACGACAGACATCTCAAATGTCATTAATTCCTTGTCTGAAGTTATCCTGGGTTTTTTTGATCAGTTGTTTCTTGGAGTAGGGGTTGTTTTAAGTTTCAGTTGTTCTCACCATTGCTGATAGAAGTACCTTTTAGAAATCTGAAATTAATATAGTCATGCCCTAGGGAACTTTAAGAGAGGAAAATCCACATCTTCCCAGGCAGGAGGCAAATCTATTCTTAATTCACCTATATTTTGAAGGCACTCAAATTAATTGGATTATTAATTTCCATTTCTTGGTCTCTAAGCATTTTGCTAACACCCAGAGACTGAATCTCCCTATTTATTTACAGATTTGATACAGAGAGGTGTGATGCAGACATTCTACATCATAATTGGAATATGATATACTCTCCTAGTTAGGCATTTGCAAATTTACTTTGACATTTGCAGATTGATTTTGCCATAAATATATGTCTGATCAGTGGGGTTTCTGAGCTTGTGCAACAGGCAGGGTTTAAAACCTTACAACCTGAATATCAGGAGTAAGGAAAAACACCTTCCCTTCTTTCCATCTCCACTGCCTAATCTTGCATCACAACTCCTGCAAGAAGCTTCCCTGGAGATCCTAGAACCATGGAATGGTTTGGGTTGGAAGGGATCTTAAAGATCATCTTGTTCCAAGCCCTCTGCCCTGGGCAGGGACATCTTCCACTATCCCAGGTTGCTCCAAGCCCCGACCAACCTGCCCCCGGGATGGGGCAGCCACAGCTTCTCTGGGCAACCTGTCCCAAGTCCCTCTCCAACTCTCTTGGAGCCCCTTTATGCATTGGAAGGGGTTCTAAGGTCTCTCTGGAGCCTTCTCTTCTCCAGCCTGAACATTGCCCTCTCTGAGCCTGTCTCCACAGCAGAGGTGCTGCAGCCCCACATCATCTTCGTGGCCTCCTCTGGATTTGCTCCCACAAGTCCATGTACTTTATGTTTAACATGTTATTAGTCTTTTTGGCAAAACAGTTTGAAATGCATGATTTCTACATGGTTAATGTCACTTGCTGCATCCATGTAGGAAATATTTCCCAGTACTAATTTGCTGTGTGGTGTGGGCATAAATAAATACATCATATTGTAAAGGCTGAGATAGTGTCTGTCTGTCCCCCTCCCAGAGAATTCACTTATTGCTGATTGAACATAATGCCTGCTTCTATGATTTGGCACATCTTTATTCAGAAAGATGGGCTGATTGCTGACAACTTTGATGCAATAAAGACTGCTGCAGCATCACTGGAGGAAAGTCATTTGATAAATGTATATTTTCCATTTTGCTTTAAAGGAATCTATTATAAGTGCAGCTGCTTTCCGAATGAAATTAATGCCCAAGTGAAGCTTGGTATTACAAAGTAAAATGGGACTCGCTCTCTAATATTAGACTGAAAGGCATTGTAATGCAGCAGGAGGATTGAACTTTGACTCTTTCAAGAACACTGATTCATATAATAGAAAGGGGGAAAAAGGCTTTAAAAACGCTAACATCCTCTTTTCAAAGCTTAGCATAGCTGCTGTCCAGAAAACAGCACAGCAAATACAGGTTGTGTGCATCTCCAAAGAAAACACACCCTAAGGAATAATATAAGGAATCCACATAGCAACATTCTCAAAATTGTTTTGAAGGTTTTGAAAGATACTGAAACAGGCAACTGGGAGGAGAATCTCTCATCCTGTTTCCAGTCAGAGGTGATATACATTGCTTATTTAAATGGGGTTTAACCAAGTGATACACGGGCAGATTACAGCTAAGCTTTACCAATCCTTTATGATTACAACTTCACTTCTACGAAATTCTCCCATCCTTTGCAAGATTTGAAAAATGTTCCTCTTCAACACTGGCTATAAATGAGGGGGTTTTACTTTTTATTAAATGTGGTGGGTTTTTTTCCCTTTTTCCTAAAAGGAAGGAAGGAAGAGAAGTCTATCTCCTATTTTATGTATGGATCTCATACTTCCAAATGATGTGTGTGGACTTGATCTTCCCGTTTCTGCTAAAGAAACAAACTCTAAATGTCAAAGTGATATCTGGGTTTGGACTCAGATTTCAGACCCTTGACACAGGCAGAGATGAGAGGTGTTTCAGTGGTGAATGAATTTCTGGTTTTTGCCACTACTGCTGGCAAGCTCTTCATCCTTATCTCATTTTTTCTTTAGAGATATTAAGGTAAGATAATCTTGGTCATTTTATCTGTCTCAATACTAAAATATAGTCCAAGGGTTATATTCCAACCCTTTTCTACTTTTCTTTCTCTCAGTATTCTTTCTTAAGGCTTCCAAAATAAAAACACCATGAATTTTCCTTGGTCTCTTCCGTGAAAATTTCCTGTTATGAACATTTGAAACTTTTGAGCAATCTAGAAATGATTTTGTTTCTGTACATTCTTGCTTTTTGTGTCCGTAAAATATTTTGGAAGCAGGGAGAAGTCTTTTTAAAAGAATACTCAATGTTTTATCCTTATTTTACAAGAGAAAAGCTGCCTTATATACCATCAAACAGTCCCTCCTCCTTAACAGACTTGGTTGTAAGATCACAAGTCCCAGTGCAGCCATCTCTTTCCAGATGTTATCTTTTGTTTCCCTGCTTTCTTTGTGTTTGGCTTGCAATAGTCTGTACTTTCCTGCTGGATAGCTGGCTAACTCATTTCTAATATTTAAACGTTTTAGGTTTGCTCTCATCATGACCCTAATACAGTGCATTTACACTACACTCAAAGGAGATGAATAGCAA
Organism: Lepidothrix coronata; assembly: GCF_001604755.1. Classification (NCBI taxonomy): domain Eukaryota; kingdom Metazoa; phylum Chordata; class Aves; order Passeriformes; family Pipridae; genus Lepidothrix; species Lepidothrix coronata. The sequence continues at coordinate 936,652 of NW_016690301.1, read as the reverse complement.
GCCTAGCAGATAAATGGCCACAGACTCACAGCCTTCAAGAGACTTATTCACTGGAGTAACAGTATTAGCCCGCAAGGGCACTTTCAAAAGCTTTTCATGCCTTTCTATGCTCCTGCTTCCAATCTCTGTCATTACTGGGTGATGTTGCTTTCAGATAGTTTGGGCTTTTGGTCACTGCCAGCTTGGGAAAGATTCATATTTATGACCTTGAACTGAAAAGCTTCCTGTTGCACCTCGGCCACTTGCACCGTTCCTTCCATCCTGCCACTCTCGTTACATTCAAACTCATTTCCTTTCCTCTTCAGCTTAATCACTCCGCGATCCTGCACTTGGGTCCTTGTGGCAAGGGAGCCACAAGACTGCAGAAAATATAAGGCTACTCTTGTAGCTGTTAGCGACCATTGTTAATGGCATCTTATTCTGTGCAGTCCAAACTGAAGGAGAGAGGACTCCATCCCACAGACGATTCGCAGCCTTGGGGTCACCGTGCCCTGTCATTCAAAGAGCAGTGACTCACACTCACACACGAGCCTGGTGCTCCTCTGAACCTCAGTCCAGTCGTATCCACACACCCCCATGAATTCTGAGCATTTTATGTTACTGCACCTGCTTTACTCCTTCCCTACTACATGTGCACACCAAGCTCCCGGTGGCATGGAGGGGCGAAATGAAAAGGTGCCATAGTGAAATTAATGCCGAGTCCATGTTATTATGCAAGACTAATTTGTATCAGAAGCAGGCGTACACATTTCTGTCATATTAGCCAGGGTTCACCGTCCAGATTTATGGTTTCTCATTGGCTTTGCTTTGGCTATGAAAGAACATATTAAATTGGAATTGACACTAAATTGCTGCTACAACAAAAAAAATTCCTGGCAAGTAAGGACGTTGGGCTTGATAGGGTACCCAGTTAAAGGCTATTCGGCATAAAAACAGATATGAGACAGAATAAGCAATAAATCACAGCCAGATAAACAAACTCCAACAAAGAGGAGATAATGAAGACAATACCAAAGACAGAACTCTGGGGTCCCTGAATGATGGGCCATTGAAGGAACCATTCAAAGTCCTGAAGGACTGATAAGAAGGGGTGAATTACCGAGTGTCCTGGCAGTGACTGATTTTAGTGCGGGGGTGGCTGTGGGACTGTGCACAATTTATAGGATGCTTTAAGCAGCTTATGGGAACATGCAAAGGAATCCTTAATATCAGTTGGACTGGGAAGAACCAAGGATGGGAAGATGAAGAAGAGGATTAATATAAAAAGAATGGAGAAAAAAAAGCTGGTTGCATACAAACGAGCTGCTGTTCAGCAGAGTTGTCTGACAAGCCCTGTCCCTGATAACTCCAGTCTGATGAAACTCCATCCACCTATTTTCTGTGTGACTTTGCTCTCTGGTGTGTTTATGTGTGATACACAAGCAAACTTGAGGCTGGGCTCGGCAGTAAGTCCTGAGAAGCTGTGTGACTGAAATCAGGATAAACAGGGCTTAGGTTCTGGGTTTGGACTCTGTGAGGGCTTATGGTCCCGTGCAGGGCTTAAGACACATGAGAAGTGGGAACTTCAATCAAGCTGCAGTAGCTGGCAAGCAGGAATAAACCAGAAACTGGAAAAAACCCCCACGGCTGAAGATAGGGAAGCCAAGAATCAGGGCAACAGTTCTGAATCAATTTATAGCCAAGGTCTGAGGGCTCTGCAAATATGAGAGTGGCTGTGAATCAAGACAGAGAGAGTTTATAAACATATATATGTGTGTATATGCACAGGCACACACCGAATACTCAACTTCCTAATGATTTGGAGAGGAGGAGCAGGAGTGGGCAGCGTTGTTCATGTTCCCATAATTGCTTTGGGAGGCAATAAAGGCAGTGAATGCTCTGTGTCCGAGTGTGTGAATGGGGGAGTGTGTGTGTATGCACACATAGCACTGCCTTGCTATTGGCAGGAGCTGTAAATGGCAAGAACAGGAAACAGACTGGGAAAGAGAAATCCAGGCTGCCCCAAGAGCCTCAGCATATTTTGGATCTTTGTTACAACAGTGTAAACAGACAATAAGTTCATGGTTTTCCATGAAAAGGCAAGAGTCTGTTTACACTGGTAGCAGGTCCCAGAATTTTTCTTATATTCATTTTTTTTTCTAACCACACAACCGTAAAATTTTAAGTTCAACCTTTCTTGTCTGTTGGTTTGTTCTACACCTTCTATGTTCAGCAGCTCTAACATAATGAAGTGGAAATAAAACCATCACACTACAAAATTAATCCCTTTGTTTCAAAGATCATGATCAAAACACGTTCAATTGATGAGGCTATAAATGGGGAATTGGAATTATCAACCCATGGAGTCTTTGTCAGGTATAACACAATACAAAATCATAACAATTATTACGTAAAAATAAGAAAGGAAACACAATTACTACAGCATCAGTATAACTCAATTACTGCTCCACAGTCCACATTGCTGGAATGGACAGGTTCTTTTAACCTGTTTATTTTAACTTATATGAAACCGCAATAACAGTGAGAGCACTTTGGCTTGCCGGTATTGTCAGGAGGACTGTGGCCCTGCTTGGTGACATATCCTGTGCTGATATTTGATAGGACAGGAAATAACTCACCTGGACCTCCCTATCACTCTTGCAGAGGGCTGGTTATTTCCAAAACAATGCTGGTGATGAGCACATCTATGTGATCACAATGGCAGTGACTTTCCTAGGCATTCAGTGATAACAACTGCTGATCCATCTCTCCATCAGGACTGACAGTGCAAAAGACCAGGTTTCCAGATTTTACAGGGTTATAAAAGTGTAGTGTACGGGCTTTTCCACTTACTGTTGCTTCATCTGGCTTTGTTTTGGAAATGCTGTAACTAAAACTGCCGGTGACCACATTACAGGGACACGTTTGGAGTAGCAACTAGACAGAACTCAGATTTTTTGAGCACACCAGTCAGCAAGAGAACACTGGCAGAAACCCTTTTAGTTTTGCCTTTTTTTTTCCTTTTTTCTCAGAGGCTAACAAGGAGTTACCCAGCAGAACCCCCTGCACAAAACCCCAGCTCTGGGTCTCACAGGAGCTTCTCTCAGATGCTTAGGCTATTACAAGCTTCCTTCTGTTATTTTACCACTTCAGGAACCAGCCATCCATCCACACGCAATTTTATCCCATATAACACGCCATGGAAATCCCTGGCATTCACGTTCCAGAAGAGCATTGCATTTCCTCTATTGCAGTTGAAAATATATATTACTTACCTTTTATTACTCCTCATACCAAAATAATCTTAATATGCAATCTAACCGTGTTTAACACACTTGTAATATGTTTGTCCATCCTTGTGCCCTGATACAAGTGTGGACACTTTGCTAGAAGGATCACACCTATCCCTCCAGAGGACCACAGGGAACTGAGGATGTCACTGCTGAAGGAGTGAAGAGAAGACAAAAAGGCAATCAGAAGGTGGACTGCAGAACCTGTTGCAGCAAGAAACCTGTGGCCAGTCCTGCAACCATTGTGGGAGTGGTTCTTCTAATGCTGAGATTGAGGGAATTATTCCAGCTCCTTCTAAATATGATAATGTGAAAGTGCAGAAGGACTAAAAATCTCTACTCTAGGTAAGGTATTCGTTCCTGCTGAACAGTTTTAATGAAAATGGGTGCACAAAGTAATTGTCTATTTAAACATCATTACTGTATTTTTCTTCCAGCTTACCAGAAGTTAACTTGCTCCCTTTTTCTATCTGATGGCAGCAGAGCAGACCACGTTAAACCACAGTATATTTTAAAAAGACATTATATATAAGAGCAAAATGAGAGTGATTAAGATCTCAAATCTCATTCTTCCAGTTCCACCTCCGTTTTCAGACAACAGTTAGGCTGCAAGTATGAAGAGGCTACTGTTTACAGCTTGAAAAATATGCAAGAAATTAAATCCCAATCGTCATTATTCTATCCTGTGCAAGACGCAAATTTAAGAAAAAAATAAAAGGGAAGGAAAGAACAGCAGCAGTGATGAAAATGAGAACACCCTGCAGGAGTTGATACAGCACAACTGCAGTTGGACAGTTTCTGCTGTTTTCCTCCAGTCTTTTCAGGGGTGATAATCAATACCTGTCATCATCACTTCTGGTATTTTGCCTTACATACAATAGCATCTTTTGGGAATACATATAAATAGCTATTAGATTCAAAAATAAATCCTTAGCTGAATACATTTTGAAACGCCCTTTTTTTTTTTTTTCCCCTGTGCTCAGAAGGAAGGAGACACTTGAAAAAGATTCAATCAAAGTATAGAGTGATGTGATAGAAAAATGACAACGCAGCAGCTGTACCGTCTTTCTGGTATAAGGAAAACAGCATCTGTAAGGAGAAAAGCTGTGTGCACACATGCTCACACACAGTTTCAGGGCAAAGTGAAGTAGTTGGTTTGGCAGCTTTGTAAGTTCAGTGAAAACATATGTAATAGAAGTGAAAGTCTCTTTGCAATTCCCCTCTGTGACAGGCTCTTCTCTAAAACTGCAGTGATGATTCAAGCCACCAAAACTAATCCTTTTTGGCTTTTCTCTCTGAGGTTGCCAAGACTGAGGAGGAGGGTGTGCCAGTGGGGGCCCCACAGAGGTGCAGGTGCAGCTGTGGAAGGCAGTGGGGACACAGAGCCATCTCCCACACCTTGGAGTCACTTTATGACTCTCCTGGTCCAGACTGAGTGTGAATAAGCAGTCTGCAGGTGAGAGACTGCTGCTTTCACTCCCGGCTCCTTTAAATCAGATTACATGGCTACACGACTCTAATTTGCTTTCTTAAGGCTCAGAAATTGAGTGCAAAGTTTCTTGTTCCTTTGTTTGCCTTTAGTATAAATCATGTCTACAAGGTTTATAAGTCTAATATTATTTTTGTTGGAAGTTCTGATAAAGGTGCTTGAAAGAAAAAACCCCATATTTCATTAGCAAAAAGCCTTTGCCTTTCTCAATGCAGTCAAACTAATGCAATGACATCCCCTGCCCCAATCCTAATAATGCATGTTCAAAGCAAATATGGAATTGTATATTCAGAATTTTACTAAAGTACAAAAATAAATACGATGGTATTCTTAGGTATAAAACAACTATTTAGCATCTTATCTCAGAACTGATCTTTAGAGGTATTAATTAACACTTTAGAGGTATTTAATATTAATGTATTAAATTTTTCTCCACCTGCTCCTAGTATGTACCTTCCCTTTCCATAAATGTACCAAGGAAATTTCCTGTTAATCCAGTCATTTTGATGATCTTCTCCTTCACACTCAAGAAAAACATTATGAAGAAGAGTGGCTAAGCCAGGAGTCCACATATACCGGAAGACTTTGGTTTTATTACATTTTTTCCTTTGGTAAGGATTATGGTTCTATTTATTTATTTACTTAACATAAATTCACAAATTAATTTAGTTACAGTGTTATCAGCACTATGTATTAATGACTTGAGCTTCAATTTCTAGAATAGCTCCAGAGACCAAATCTAAGCGACTGGATTAGTCAGAGGACAAATCCGCACCCGTATGGATTTTTAATAGCTTTTATACCTCCATGGCCCCCGGCTCCTGAAGAGACTGTGATAGTTTTGGCATCTCTGTGCTGTGACACAGTCGCTGCTGAGCCAGAGCTGCCTGCGGGGCTGCAGCACAGACACACCCGGCGTGGCCTCGGGTCGTGCAACAGCTCAGACAGAAATGAGAACGCGACCCAGACATGCCTACATTTTGCCTCCGTTTTTTCCTTAATTTTGCCTCCCCTTTGAGTGCGAGCTGTACACGTTAGGAGCCAGCTGCCCAGAGACCCAGAGCTGTGCGGAACCACAGGATGCAGCGTTCGGGTTAGTGAGCAGCTCTCACTGGAGAATCCCTCCCATCACCCAGAGCTGTCCCAGCACTTACAGCTCGACTCTGCTTCTTCCCCCACACGCTGAAGTTAGGGAACAACAAACAGAAGTACGAAATTCTGCAATATTTGCTATTTTTCATAGCTTCCTACTTCTAGTTCTTAATGAATATGATTTTATTAATCCTCCGTATTTGATGTTGAATGAGCTGCAGAGAAATCAAGGGACAGCAAAAGGAATGGAACAGTACTTGGGAGACATGAAGTTACTTATTAAAATAGTTTCAGACGTTTTTCTTTTGAGGCTCTTTTCAGAAAAGAAATGAGCCTCCCCCAACGCCTGTTGAAACCTAATGCAATGTGGGAGATGTGTACCAGCTACTTCTGTGATAATCATGGTATGGATGTGCACAGTCAATTAGCTAACAGAACAAAATCCTTCATGAGAGCCTTAAGAAAATATTAGATTATACTATCAAGTATACCTGGCTTGGTAATTACACTGTTGTGCAGTAGCTTTAGCATTTAGAGACACAAAATCAACGTCTAACAATGCACACAGTTCCCTTTGGTACTCCAGGGCTTTTTTCCAGACTATGAAACGCTAAGCAGAACTGGATTGCCCAAGGATTGGCTGTGTCTGTGACAAGATGTAACTCAAACTGACTGGGATTCTTCTCATGCTGGGACAGCAGCCTCTAAAGAAGCTGCAAGGCCAGTCTGAGGTGCCTGATGGATAAGCTACATTTCCTTGCTTCTATTTATTTATTTCAGCTGCTAAGCTTCTCAATCTGCATTTTCATGAGTTTTCAGTAGGATCATAGAATCCAAATGGAAATCATCTATCTGGCTAACAAGGGTGCACCAACCAGCTAATTGTATCATCTAGTGGAATACAAATGAACAGGAAACGGCTGTGAGCTACAGCACAATTCCAAGTGCAACAGGGAAGGCAGGAAAAAACACAGAGCTGAGCATCTACTGCAGAAGTGTGTAGACAGTCAGAACCACCAGCAGTAGGCAACACATTAATCCCCCAGAGCATCTCCTGCCAGGTTAGTTTCCCTGTAGTATTTTGTCAACAAATCACAGTGGTGTTAACAGTATTGTGAAAAAAGCACAGGTAGATAATACGAAATAATCTTCTCCTGACAACGGCAATTAAAGGGTGATATTCCCATTTTCAACAATCACATTGTATTAATAGACCTATTCTGCAATAATTGGGGTATTATTCTCCTGTAAAATGATTTTTCAGCTGTAAAAAAATTAAGCAGATTCATGGAGTCTGAAAAGGTCAAAGAGACCTGATTCTGAATGCTCTTATTTTTTATACTGTTGACCTACAGGGTTAAGATAAAAGTCAGTCACCATGATGATATTCATAGGTGACTTTTTAAAGGTAACTTTGTTCATAGTGACAGAAAGATACAGTAGTTTGAATACAAACTCCAGGAGTGAAGAATGAGGACAAATACCTCCCTGAGGAAAGTGGGCTTAATCCAAGGTCCACTGAATTAATTAGCACGAACATTAGCCTTTGCCTAAGGGGCTAAAGCCCTTCCTTTTTTATCTTTTATTATTTTCTTTGTCGTTGTTGTTGTTGACCAAGCTGCACACCTCAATATGTAGACTGACATCCAAACCCCCACTTCAATCTTCTTGGTTGGTTGATACATTTATGTATCTAACACTTAGAAAGAAATAACATTTATAATGTTTGAACTCACTGACTTCAATTCAGCTGTTATCACTCCTATGGCAGAATAATAAATAATAGTAAATTCAGCAATCTGAATTAGGGAAATATCTGTAGATTATTTTTTATATTAGAAGAAATTTTGTACTTTCACCACTTTATTTGTAACAAACTTAATCCGTGCTTGAGTGCACAGGTGTAGTATCACCCATCCAAATAATTTGCATTAGCAACTTCAAAAGTGTTTAAATGATAAAGATGTGAAACAGAAGCTGTTCCAGCAGGACAACTGACCAGCAACTCACCTATAATTGGGGAAAATCCCAACAAATGGCCTTGCTAATGCAGTGTGGGTCTGCTGGCAGTGCCACTTTCACAGCTTCCACTATGACATTCTGTATCATGTTCAGTCACTACCCAGTCTGCCAAACAAGGTTTGATTTGAACAAAAAATTGTGCAAATTTAGAAACTTTACCGTAACCTGATCTTAAATATCACTTTTTTGACCGCCCTGACCAAGAGGTAGAAGAAACTATGCACACAGCAGCTGATGCCTGGATGCTTTTCTTGCTACTACAGCTTATAACTTTATAGAAGCAAACATTCCTTCAATACCCTGCAGTGCAGCTATTATCCTCCTTTTAAAGAAAAAGATAAAACTGAATAAATGACATCTTTTGGTCCAAACAACAAAATCTTGATGACAGAATTAAGACTGAAATTTTTAACTCTCTCTGCATTAACTGGAAATACTCAGCTTTTTTATCTTTAATTTTTGGAGAAAAATGGGATTGTTCCAGCAATGCTGCAGCCCCCTTGTAACTTTTTATGTTTTATATATTGCTAATATTTAACATGTCATGTGTTTAACACAGCTGCAAGAATCAAAACAATTTTTTGGCTTCAATCTCCTACAGACCAAGACATCTTTGAAATTCCTGTATCATCTTGACAGACTGTAACACAGATACAACATCTGGGGACACAAGAAGGGAAATTCTGGGCTTTCTATCTCGGTGCTAGAGTGCCTGTCTGAACTTTTCAAAGATAATAAAACCTCAACAAGGCAAGGTGATCATGAAGACTATGCTTTGCATAAGCAAGACCTGCTGATGTCTCAGAGAAATCACAGGCATCCTTCTCACAGCTTTGAAAAAGGCTGCTTACACAGGGAGCACTTTTCTTGCTGGACTCAAATATTCTCACTTAACTGTCTCTTAGAGGGAAAGGAAAAGTGAATAAGGAGCACCTTGAAGTGATTGATGACAGCGTTCAGCACATTTGTGGGACAGCTCATTAGATACCATAAAAAGGGCCCCTCACAATGTACATTAAAGGATCCAAGGGGAGTACATTCTTGATAAGTTTTAGATCCCAACTCAAAGGCACCACGCCAGCTTCCTAACAATGGGGTGAAACCAATGTGGAACACTTCAGAAGGATTTACAGGAATAAGGTGTTCAACCATGTATCAGGGATGATCAATGAGGAAGAAGAGAGAAACTTCTCTTCTGATGTTACAGACCAGATAGAGGAGACTGCACAATATGGTAAAAATAAAATCAACCTTCTAAGTCAGAACATGATAACTCCTGTAACAGTCACCCCTGCCATCACCGCCTCTTTTTCATGATTTTTCTTTTGATACACAACAATCTTCTATACTATCTGAGAAATAAGTCTGAGTCTGGTTACCAGATCTACCTTAACAAATGATCCAATTTCTCCACTTGACATTTCCAATGAGAAAACTTCTTTTTTTTTTTTTTTTCATTAACAGCCCTCAAGAAGACTTCAGTTAAGAAGTCTTCTTAACTTAAGAACTCTTAAGAATTTTATTCATGTCGGCACTTAGTTTTACATAGACATTGGAAAGAGACCACATTAAGCATAATTCTTACTAGGGGATGGAAAAGTAACTAATCTTTGGGGCTGTACTCTGTTTTTAACCTTAGCACTTCCACGTGGCTGAAATCAGAACACTAAAAACCCGCATGACACATTGCATGCAGTGGGAAAAGATGCTAAACAGTATCAAGACCACTTCTGAAATCTAAATAGACATTTTTCATGATGAGGGAACTGATCATAACTAAACTTCGAGATGCTGACACTAAGTCTCACTTGCTTATTTCCATTTACATGCTTTAGTGAAATGAGAGGCACCAGGAAAACAGCAATCCTGGAGTGCTTCCCCCCTGCAGCACAGTCTCCTGTCTAAACACAGAGGACAATTCCCCCTCTAAAGTCTACTCTGTCAAACGTATTGTTACAACTTCTATTTCTTCCAAGATATTTACATTCCCATCAGCACTTATTTCTCTGTCAAGAACAGTAAAATGTCATAGCTGGAGATAGTTCAATTGAGCTGAAGTAAAGCAGGCCTGCAAGCTCTACAAATCAATCTCCATGGATAAGTTGCTCCATGCTTTTAAGAAACCTCTTCCCCAGAATTAATTTCTCCCTAGTTTGATAGGCCTGACAATTCTGAAGTATCTGTTACCTCCTCTATGCAAAAATCTATCAAAACCAACTAGGAATTACATGTTGGACTCTTTTTAATCCTTTTCCGATTTGGTGATGCCAAAAGTAAGTGCTTTTAAGAGAAATGTAATACAGGGGTTTAGGTCTGCAGGGTGCATTAGGAACAAACAGGGCCTGGTATTACACCACAGCAGTTGTGATTTGTATGATTTAGCTCATCTCACCCAAAGGCAGTTGCTTACAAGGTACAAGAATATCTGATCTAGAATTTTCCTGTGACTATCACAAAGGAGCAGCAGTGAACTTCAAAGTTGGAGGCTACAGACAGAAGCAAGTTTATCTAATGACTAATTCACTCACTAGAACTTAGTGAGAATCACAAATAACTTTACCTCAAGGTTGTTGTGTCCTTCTGAAACAGGCTTGGGACATATCACTGCTATTTTCATGTGTTATGGACAGAAATTTAAGTAGAGACATTGCTTTAGAATTTGGGTACCGATCTTGAACCGACCTAAATAAACATGATTTACAGAGGGAAGGTACTCAGCACTTGATGAAAATCAGCTTCATTACGTTATTTTAATCATCAGCCCCAAATCTCTACATTCTCTTGACTATGACAAATACAAACTTTATTTATGCAGTCTACAATTTAGCTGCAATATCACTACTTCGGGGGTTTTATTATACTTTTGATGCAGACAGTAGTGGAATAGGATGGGAAGATTTTGTCCTCCCTTCCCCAGCACCGAGCTCTTTTAAGGCAAAGGGAATTAAGGATACTTTTAGCATTGCAAAACCAGAGAGACATTTTACATTAGAAAAGAGTGCAGTGACCACTATCAGAGAAACTTAGTGGGTCCTTCAGAACTGATTTTATCCCCCTGCAGTTAACTTAACATTGCACAATAACCCACATAGAGAAAGCTGACAACCATTACAAGAGGATTTTGGTAACAAAGTTAAAGGAGAGAAAAACATGCCTTAATAGATAAAAAATTGTGTTGCATTAGTGCCATATACTACACTGATTAAAACCATTATAAACCCTTTTGTTGATTTTGTGAAACATTTTATCTCGAGGACTTTCACATGTTCTGCACACATTTGTTTACAAAATATCTTGAAACTAAATCCATATTGTGTGTTTACATGCCTCAGAATAATAACAACTTATACACAGAAATGCACAGGCACAGCATGGATAGGCCCACTGAACAAACTTAGATAAAATGTAATGTAAAAATAAATAATAATATCTGTGACCGTAAGCCTTTTATAATCAGCAGGTTTTTTACTATAAGGTAAAAGTAATTGATGTAAAATCTTGCAACAGGTTTATCAAAAAGCTAGAAATGAACTATAGATACTCCAAACCCTATTCCTATGATTTTCATTCATGCTACTACTAAAAAAACCCCAACAAAGAAACAAACTCAACCAACCAACCATCCAAACAAACCCCACAAAAATGAGAGAGAGAGGGGACTGAAAAATCAAAACTCTCAACTTTGGAGGAGAGTTGATGTAAAAAGCAACAAATAAATCTAATTTAGATTTACTGATTATTCTGGACTGATCTTCAACTCCTACAATGTTGTTCCTGTACTGACAAAGCAGAACTAACCAGATTTATATAGCATTTGTATGATTTATGTTCTATGAAGACCCAACCCAGAAATCCAATGGAACTAAAAATAGTCTGACACCCCTTACTCAGTTCCTCATTTAATGTGTAGCAAAACAAACCTACAAATCCTTTTTCCCGTGGTCCTTTTTGCCCCCTGAGCTCTGGGCTGTGTGAAGGCAGGAGATCACAAGTTTAACAGTCCATACCCAGTCACTCTTGACAGAACACCGAACAAGGACATTAATGCTAATTAATCACTGTCACAAGCTGCCCGTGTGTCAGGCCGTCCTATTTAAGGTCAGAAAATGAAGTCAGTAATTCCATACCACAAATGCTAGAGAAGACATGAAAAATGTGATTTTTCACTTGAAGATTAGCAGGTGCTTCTCATATTTCAGAAGTTAGCTATAAAGTATTTCCATTTACTGACTTCAAACCTCTGCTGCCAGTAAATGGCAATCCTTTTTGGTAATAACAGGTCTATAAAATATTTTTATCAATGTACAGAGCAATAGTTTACTTCTTTCTCTGGCTTCTTAATTTCTTTTGATTTTGATTAACTTTCTGATTAACCATTATTACGGTACAAATTATGGAAGAGGAAATCAAAATTGCTTTAAAGCATGACTCAATTTTAGAGCAAAATATGAAAGTGAAAAGCTAGTTAGGGTCATGTAAAGCACAGAATTCTCAAAGACTTCTAAGGCTGGATGCTAACCAAAGGTAACTTGCTGACCTAAAGCCTAATCAAGCATCACACATAGTTCAAATGCATCTGAATCAACAGCCACTGGTCTGTTAAAGAAAAAATCTAAGTCAATGGATTTTATGGCTTGATCTGCTTTGGCAAATCATATCTTTTTGATAACGTAAAGTTAACTTCCTCTGCTTTGATGGCATGCAATAGTAAAGGAAAAATGACTCTGAAAACCAAAGTCATGGATGTCTCTGGAAGAAAGTTAAATATTATAGAATCACAGAATGGTTTGGGTTGGAAGGGACCCTAAAGATCATCTTGTTCCAACCTCCCTGCCATGGGAAAGGACACCTTCCATTAGACCAGGTCCTGTCCAAGCTGTCCTTGCACATTTCCAGGGATGGGACAGCCACAAGTGTTACAATATTGTAACATTTTATAAGAGCCACATAGGAGGGTGTATATGAAATAGGATCTGAGTGATCCAACAGAATCCTATAATAAATTTTTCCGTTGTTATTGTCAGTGAATTTGTTATGGGTTTAGTCAGTGCTTCCAGGAACACAGTTTGCTTCTGTATCTTGGGTGCACCTGCAACAATTTGGATGGGAAATCCAGAACTAGACTCCTTTAGGAACTCAAAACACAGAGAACAGGTTCCTGGAATCTTTAAAGTTGCTCCTGTTTCCTGGTCATGAGAAAACAGAATCATTCTGTGTTTTCATCTGTGTAATTATTCAGAAGCTCCTTTTGCCCTTTCTAAGTGATTTTTTTATGACAGTCAACAGTTACTCATTTCCCAGCATTTAATGAAAGACAAATTTTGGCCTTGAAGTTCTGCAGGAATATTCAACTGCATCCACCTCCCTATGTGTTCATCTGTCTACCAAGTCTACATCAGCTGAGTCAACTCTAACAACCTTCAGCTCAGTCTTATTCCTCCAGACTTTTACATCAGTTCTATCTCTACATTTCCTCTGACTTCCAAGAAGCAAAAGCAGCACACATTACTCAAAGGATAAAGAGGAAAATAAAAAATCTTCACATGAAAATATACTAAATGTGCAATAGGCCAGTTGTCAAAAAAGTAATTTCCTGCATTAGGAAAACATTTCAGGTGAAGAATACATATATATCCATTCCGTGAGGACTTGCTTCAACATTCCCACATATTCAGGATTGATAAAATCAAGAGTCTTCTGTAGTTCTGAAACTGTTCTGCCAGCAAGTGATTGAAAGCTTGGCTACATAGCATTTGGTCTTGAAAGCTCCCTCATCTATAGCATACTTCCTTGGAAAATGCATGAACTGAGTTACAATACCAGGTAGGAGCAAGTGTTCTCATTTTCCCTATATTTGCATACAGATGGCAGTTTTTCAAAGATAAAATTATAAGCTGCTACTACACTGTCAAAGTTCAACCAATTTGTGTTTAGTACAAACATTTCTAATAGAGTTACATTGCTGGACTGAAAATAATTAAGTAGACAATGGACCATTTCTCATCCATTTAATAGAGCTGTATGAGTATTGGGAGGGGTATTTCACAGCCTGGGCATTCCTTTTTTTTTTTCTGATGGTTTCTCCATGCACATCCCTGTTTCCATGGAACCACTGCTCACGGAGCAGGGATGCTCACAGAGAAACCACACCAAAAGAATTACTTTTAGAAGAGAGTATCTTTCTCATCTCCAATTTGAAGCAGAATTAATTTATTGTGCAAATACACAAAGCTGCTTTTCCTATGGACTTTATGATTTTTAACTGTCAATAATACCCTGAAAAACACAAAATTCTATTTTACTCACTGTTGTCATGAAGCAATTTGCAATTGTTCTACCAGGTAAGACTACAGTAGACTTTTGTGCCAAATTTCTGCAGTCTCTATATTATTTTCCATGTGTTCAGATTTCTTGACAAAGAAAATATAACAGGAAATTTGTTCTTAGAAGGTTTGCTACAACAGTTCCAAATAATCTCTTTTTTCTCATGTTGTCAGAACAGTCTTCTGCATAAAGCAGAGAAAGCCTTGTGGCAGTTATTGAGGTCTTCACTGATCCATGCAAAAATCATTTCTCTACTCACCCTAGAAAGTATAAACCCATTTCTTCTTAAGAGATCATGATCAATGCTATAATGATGTGCACAGATATAGCTGGACTAGCTACCATGCATAATCTAAATCCTTCTTTGTAGGTCATATTGACTCAATACAGCAGCATTTGTTTATCCAACCTAAGACAAGATTATTAGACAAAATATGTATAATGAAAAGTATTTTCAGAAATTACCTAATTTTTGCCACTCTGCAAAAATTCAGCTCAAAATGTGAAGTTTGTAACCAAATTATTTGTGAAAAGAGTCTATCAAAACATGAGTGAATATTGTTTCAGAATACAGGTCTCAAAACACATAATTTTGTTTTTGTTGAAATTAAATGGCCATCAACATAGATTAAAAAAAAAGTCCTTCCAGGGTACTGATAGCTCACAGTACTTCTATCCATTTTCTTTGTCTCACACTGGTCACGTTGTTCCAATTTCTGAGCACTGCCTCAAGAAAAGGTCTGAGGGAGGGAGTTCTGACTGTAGCTGTGGGAATCTTTGATGATCATTGTGGTCCTCTTAAATTTAGTTGTCCTTACTGAGCTCAAAAAGTCCCTGTTTGTCTTGTGAATTCTACAATATGGCTTTGAAGCTCTGCCCAGTATTTTTTCCAGCAGCTCAGCCAAAGTACAAGCTCATCAAATCTGCTGATGGCTGGAGAACTTCCTCTACAAACACATCTGCTGCTGCGCCTGGCACTGGCTGAAAATTTCCAAAGAACTCTGGTAAGACTGATGCCTGGCAACTTCTAGGAGACATTTCAGAGAATCATTTAGGTTGGAAAAGACCTTTAAGAGCGTTGAATTCAACAGTACCCCAGCACTGCCAGGTCCACCACTGAAGGCGGCCTGAGCTGCAGTGATCGCACACTGCAAGAGTCTGAAATCCTGAGGGTTATAGACCAGGCAAAGAGTTAAGTCAGGGCCCTGAATTTTAGGGAAACAAACTTCCAGGACCCCTTGAGAGACTGCCTTCAGGGGGAAGAAGAACTGAGCTGGCAGATCTTTAAGGACACTTTCCATAGAGCACAAGAGCTCTCAGTACCCAGGAGTTGTGCAAGGAAGGCAAGAGAGCGGCATGGCTGAGTAGGGACCTGCTGGTCAAGCTAAAGGGCAAGAAGCAAATGCACAGGCAGTGGGAGCAGGGGCAGGTATCTTGGAAAGGGTTTAAAGATGCTGTTTGGTTGGTTAGGGATGGGGTGAGGAAGATCAAGGCGCAGCTGGAGTTTGGGAAGGGACACAAATACCAAGAAGGGCCTCTACAGGTATGTCAGCCAGAGAAGGAAGGTCAAAGAAAGAGTAACCCCTTTGATAAGCAAGACTGGCCAACTGGCAACAACAGATGAGGAGAAGGCTGAGGTAGCCATCAGCATTTTTCCTTTCTTCACTGGCTGCCTCTCTTCCCACACCTCTGGAAGGACTGGAGTGCAAGACTGGTGGAGCAAAGTCCCTCCCGCTGCACAAGGTTTGATGAGATGCATCCTGGAGCCCTGAGGGAATTGGATGATGTATTTGCCAAGCCACTCCCCATGATATTTGAAAAGTCCTGGCAGCCAGGTGAAGTCCCAGGTGACTGGAAAAGGGGAAACATTGTATCCATCTTTAAAAAGGGTAGAAAGGAGGACCTTGGGAACTGCTGACCTGTCAGCCCCACCTCTGTGTCTGGGAAGATCATGGAACAGATCCTATGCACATGGAGAACTTTATTTTCAGGTAGTGGGTGAATTTTCATATAATACTCTAATATTTATCTTTGTAGAACATTATTTCCCCTCAACTGGTCTTTTCCATGTAAACAGGAACATGCTCTTAGATTATATATTTGAAAAACATGCTCCCTGTGACAAGAGTTTGAATTGACCCTGCTACTGTTGTCAGAGAGAGGTTATATGTAGCTAATAGCACAGCCCAGCCCAGACATTAATTCAGGATTTGCTACAGATATTTGGGTTTAAAATTAAAATTAGAAATGCATATTCATACAGCCTGGTCTTTGAAATATATATGCTGACATAACCTTGTTTACAAGGAAGTGCATTTATGATGGATTTAAAAAACTAAGCAAATGCTTAGATTATTTTCAAGTCAAAGGGATATGAAAAGCATATTTAAACACTGAACTGAATATCAAATAGAAATGATTGAAGTCACTTATAATTCATTGCTGGACTAGACCTGCATTCCTGTTTCAGACTCATAGGATAAACGTTGGTACATACAGTCCCTTCCCCTGCAGCCTCTTCCAAGGTAGAAACTCTGTTTTACTTTTTTTCTGTACAGCCCTTGGTTATATTTTGACTGCTGTACTGTTATTATAATAAATAACAGCAAAACAGAGAGGAAGCAATAAAAACAACCTAAAAAAGGTCTCCTAATAGAACCATTTATTGACTTCATTAATAGCCTAAATGCTTAAAGGTTTTATATTACAAACTGAGCAGCACTGAGACATCTACACATATTCTAATTAACAGCAATCACACACACTAATAGTATAACCTACTGCTTAAGTAAATGAACATCCTTGCCCCCTGCTGCCGTGAAGGGGCTGATAGGCATGCGCTTTATTGACAAAGTAAGCTAATTTACAGAGTGATTGTCCAAGAGGGAGCTGCTGTTTATTTGTAGAGTTTTTCCCACTGAACTTGCAGGGCAAACAACACGTTTAAATTGTTAATTAAAATATCAACAGTTAAATGTAAATACTACGGTCTCTGCACGCACACTGGCACAAGTTTGTTTAGAAAGAAATACTCGCAGCAATTTCCCGTTTTAAAGAAGCGCTGTAAATCAAACAAAGCTACTACGGGGAAAGGAAGGGACCCTCCTCTGTTTCTCCAGTAATCACTGTCAGTGGTTGCACATCTTAAAGAGCCCACAGACTCACAGACCCGTACAGGGTTTAATACCACTTCACAGCTTGTTTGAAGATACCTTTCTGAAAAAATAATGAGGCAGGCTGCTCCTGGCAGAAGTGGAGTCTGAATGAGACATGACGGGATCAACATTTGTGGAGTTTTCAACATGCAAATCAAAGGCCCACTTGAATCTGCATTTTCTCTGGCTGAGTACTGAACCTTTTCTCCCGAGCTTAGTAGGACATTGAAGAAGAAAGATAAAATAATATTTTAATGGTCAAGGCATCAAAAACTTCTGCTTCCATTCTGCAAAGCAAGTGAGGTTGTGTTCTGGAAATCATGTTGTTTTAGGAAAGAAACTGGTCTGGAGATGAAAAGGAAAACAGAGTCTAATATTAGAAGGTTAATTTACTGATGAAATACCCAGTGAGCACACACTACTCTCAGCTGTTATACCATGTGCTTCTCTCAGATGCCTTTGCTGAAGCTCATATTTAGTTTAATAGCTACATACTGGAATACTGACTCCAACTTTTGTCCTTCCCTTTTTTTTTAATAGATATTTCAAATTACAGACTGCTGTTCACTTCCCCAGAGAAACAATGACCTGAATCAGCAGGGAACACTGAGAACAATGCCCACCTCCTCCTCTTCTTAGAGTTTACTTTCTCAGTTTAATAATTTCCAAATTCACACTTCTGAAATTACAAAAATCAAACCAAAATGTTGTGTTTTCATGTCAGCTGAAGTGTCCTGTCTTACCAAAGGTAAGTTTTGCTGACCGGTCAAAAAATAATTTAAAGAAATGTTTCAGGGCAACAAAAACACATTTACAAACAAATAAAACAAACCTTGTTCAAAAAGCTTCTACCTGAAACTAGCAATTACATTACCATAAATCAGGGCGACAATGCTCTCTTCTCACATATTACATTAATGCCTACAAAGGAAGAAATAATTTGGTACCTTTTACACAGATTTCTCAACAACACTTACTTTGTCACTTAGAGTAGGTGTTGCTTTCTCTATGCACTTTAAGCTGTAAGAGCACAAAAGACAAATCTCACTTCGTGTCACCGCGACAAATTACGATCAGCTGAGGTGGTATTTCCAGAAAAGGGCCTTTAATGTGGATTCTGTGCCAATCCACCAGTCCAACCTTATTAGACTTCTAGAAAACTGTAAAGCCTGTAAATCTGCAGCTCTAAATTGCAGATTACACAAGCCAAAGAGGGCACGGTGAGGAGCCTTAGATTAAATGTTCTTTTTTTCTGATAAGCAATGTATCTCTTTAGAGGAGAAAAATCAGTATACTACCCATAAGTAGGGAAGCATAAAATTATTAAACCCCTTTTACTGACATTTGTGTAAAATACCAGAAGATGAAAGTTAATGCTAGAAATTATTAAATGAGTACAAAGCATTAAAAATTACAAACAAAAAGCAACAAGGCAATCTCTTAGATTATGTGTAACTTGCTATTACTGCTAAACTGATTCACAATCATTGTAGATGCTGCTTTGAAAATGCCACTTTTGGGCTTGGAGGCAGCCAAAAATAATGTCTGGAATTATTAAGAAACTAATTTGGAGTAAACCCTAAAACCAGCATTACATTGCTGTGTAAATCCATGATGGATCTATCTCAGATACTGACCCCCCACCATAAATAAGGTAATTAGAATCTGTTCCACAGACTTCATGGGAGAAAAGATGAAGTGACTAAAAGTTTTCATCTTGAAATAGGTGACCTAAGGGAAATATGAAACAGGTCTACAAAATCATGCACAGTAAACAGAACATAAAGAAAGGTTATTCACCATTCCTCATGAAATAGCAACTAGAAGGGAAGGCAAAGAAATGCTCATACAGCAAGTTTAAAATGGTAAAACATGCAATTCATATTTGAAACTCTAAAGGGAACTGCCACACATTGTCACAGGGGACAAAATAGAAGTGGGTTAAAGAAGTGCTTACATGACTTCATGATATATTGATAGCTACCAAGCATGATGGTGTGAATTCAAATTCCAGCTCTGGAAGCTGCAGATTACCAGGAATTGGTGAAGTGTAACATGGAAAGCATCATTCCCTCCTCACTCTTGTTTCCCCAGGCATTTGCTCCCATCCACCCACTGCTGGGAGAGAGGCTGCAGAGCAAACTGCACCTTTAGTCTGAATCACTGCTGCCACTCTTACCTCCCTCCATAATTACATCCCAACACACCCATTTAATTATTCTAGCACAGTATGAACAGTCTAGGGCCTGGCATGTGATGTATTTGGAAATGAGCTCTGAAAGACATCGTGGGGGTGTTGTAAACAAATTTTTGCCAAATTCCGTCTAATACTGTAAACTTCTGGAGAAGGGAAAGTATGGATTTAATAAGAAGCACTTGGTTGAAACTGTCATGTTTACAGCTCTGGGAATGATTTCCATTCAGCTTATATACCTCTTCATAGCATGATCTAACTTCTGGAAAAAAAAAAATTGAAACCATAGCTGCATCTGGGTAGGAGTGAGATTTAATGCAAGTTATTGCTCTAACTGTGAAGTACAGGGTCAATTCAACAGCTTTAATTTGCATCTAGTAACTAGTTTCTACAGTAATAAAATGCTATTTTGATATGTAACAAATTCCATGTTTATAGGTTATATGAACAAACTGCTGCACCTCAGAGACATTTTTTTCTCCATAGGTTAGGAATTCTTCTGGGGACACTCTGAATTTCCTAGTCCTTCAGTACTTAACAGATCAAGAGAACTCTATTTTGAAGACGTTTGCATGAGTAATGGTGAGTGACATCTGAATTACAAATAGGTCTGCTTTGTAATTGAACCACTGTGCAGACAGAAGTGGAGTTCCAAGATTTGCACAGTTAAGGAAAAGAAAAGGAAGTACTTTTTTTAATCACAAACTTTATTAATCACTTGTCACAGATGCAGCCATTGCAGCTATTAATCATTCACATACAAGAGCAGTCCTGTTGGTTTGCTAGGCCAAGTATAAATTATCATGTCAAAGATTAACCCATTTTCTTTCATTAATACTTTGTTTTATTTCCCTCCACTCCCCATTTTCTCTTGTAGAAAAGGCTTGAATTGTCTTTTTGGACAACTGGAGTCTGAATGATTAATCATAGTGACAGAGGGTTGACCACAGGGTCAACAAACAATGAATAAAAACATAAGACACGGGTTCATTCCAGGTTATACTCATGTTTCATTTCAGAAGTGAGAGAACAGCAGGCTCTTTTCTTCAGAAATTACTGCCTAATAGTCAGAAGGCAACCTTAACACAATGCCTGTGCAGTTCCTTCCCCACAAAAAAACCCAGAGCCATTTGTTATTAGAGTTGCTGTGTAGGCCACCCAGTCTGGTGGAACAACACGCTTCAGCAATTCCAAAGCACAGCTAAATGCTGACGTCTCCAGGGCTTTGACTGCTGCAAACAAAGCCAACAAACAAGCCACAGAAGCTTTCCCTGAAGTGTGATACAGGAGCATAAATACAGAGTGATGGCTATTAAGCTCATAAGCTGTAGTCAGAAGATCTTATAATCAAAACCCCTCAGGGTTGTGCTGTTAAAAATAAAAGATCTGTGAAAGAAAACGAGATGTACAGAATTGGACATCATGACTGGGTAATTAAGAATCTTATCAAGACTTCTAATAATTCTGAGAAAAAAAAACCCAAAATGTAAGTTACATTTCAATTGTGAAATGAATAGAGTTTTATAATATGTAAGTGAATGCCCTTTTTTAATACATTAGCTCCTGAGACCAATCCTCTAGTGAGAGGCAGAATAGGGTCTAGTTATGGTAAAAAGCAAACAACAAAAAAGGTAACACAACTATTCCCTCAGGCTAGTTTACAAGGAAATCTTCATTTTGATGGTCATGAGAAAGTTTTCTTCTCTTGGATCAAGAGTCTGATAACAGTGATACTTTTATACGATGATTTATATACAATCATTTGATAATGACTCCAAATCCCAGCAAGTTTTCAAGGCCTTTGCAAGAGGAAAGGTTCAGAGAAGGATGCTCTCAAAACTCTCCAAGAGATGAAACTCTGTAAAAAACTCTTTAACAGCTTTCATTAAAAGACATGGTGACAACTCACTAATTTTTTTTTAATACTTGCAGAAACTAAATGTGAAGAGCCAACAAAAAGAGAAAGTCTTCATGTGAAAGCAAAAGGAATGGGACAGCACTCAGAAAGACAACATGGACTGTTTTGCTATGACTTTCACATATAATCAAAATAGCAGCCCTGTGACTTATGACAACTGTAAGCAGTGATCCTTTCTCCAAATGACTGTTTTTTCAACAGATTCAACTCATCTGCATATCTAAGTTTTCAGAACTTGCTGAAAAAAAGTGAGGAAATGTTTACTCTCACAGCTGCCACTTTTCTAATTTAAGCTGGTCTTTGTAGTGAATTTTTTTTAAATCCTAAAAATTATGTGAATGGAAGCTTCAGCACATAATATTTTCATCTCCATTTTTGCAAGATATTTGAGTTGGCCTGAGACGTGGATAAAAAAAGATGCAAGTAGATAAACATTTCATTTTGTCAAAATCTTTTAGAAATAAGCACATTGTAAATTTAGAAATCAACTAAACTCCTTATTGCAACATGAAGCTCATCAGAATATTGATACAACTGTTTTTACTCTGACTTCATTTCTCTAATGCCACTATCAGTGTCCAGCTATGCAGTGGAGACAAAGAATATACGTCAAATTTATCAGTCTTTGAAGACTACCTTCCTCTTGGCTTGCATTTTCTAGCTCTAAATCTCAAAGCACATAACAAATATCAGCATTCCTGTCTCAGAACGTGGAGACCCAGGTGAAGAGAGTGCCCAGGTAATGGAACCAAACCGAGGTGATCTAAATGTCCAACCATATCTTTATCCAGAATGGCCCCTGTTCCCAACGATACCAACCACAGACACCTTTGAACTGCAACTCATTCACTCAACAGCATTCCCAGGAAAGGCTGCTATGCAAGGACTAGGATATCACAGTTTATACTGGGTGCAATACTGAGCATCAAACAAAACTACCAGCATTCTCCATGGATTTCTTGGAATATATGTGCTTATAAATGCTCATTCCTTTATTTGCATTTCCTCAGGAGTGCATGGGCATGCCAATATTTCCAGAGTAAAAAAAACCAAACAAAAAGCTGATAATACTGACACAACTTTACCAATAGAAATCAGCTCTAATATACAATATTAAATTAAATATATTTGATTAAATAACAATTCAAAACACATAACTACCTTCCTGTGAAGATTTGGGTGGCTGAACTTAATTTCAGTCATCACCTCATTCCTGAATGTTTTTAAGAATGTTTTCATTTTGCTTTGTTTCAGAACTCCCACAATTACCACGAGTCTTTCCAAGAAGGCAATTTTTGCCAGCCAGTTAAACGCAGCACTCAGGGAAGATCTCTATATACAATCTGTCTGATCTAACTCGTCACCTGAGAGGATAAACAGGATTTACCTTGGTCTGTAGGCATTAACTCTGTGAGCTTTAAAATCCAGCCTGTTCTCAGAGTGATTGCCTGCCCAGCTCCACTGCATTACCCTGCCTTCCTCCAAAATGCCCACACTTCTCATCACCCCAAGAGCTCTGGAAATAGGACTTTTTCAAGGCTCTGTAAAAAGTGAGGGTTTTTTTGTTTGCTTGGGTTTTTTATCATGTATAAAACTGTAATTGTTTCCCCCATATTTCTGCTCAGCAAAATGAACATGAAAGTATTTAGTTTTGGTAAGGGGTGGCTACCTTAATTCCAGATGAAATGCTTTCATTGTCAAAGTTTTTATCCTTTAAAAGGTGAAATGTTATAAATTAGGAAGAAAAAGAAAGGTCTGGTAATGAAAAACTGCAAGTTTTAATCTAGAAAATGTCCAAATTAAGTCTTTTGCTTTTGCAGAGAGTTTTGTGTTCCATTTTTCAGGCAAAAAAAAAGCAATACACTATGTAAAACCCATCCTCTATTGTCATGGAGAACTTGAATAACTTCACCTTTTGGGCAAGTAGCACACACCTTGGAAAATTCAACTCAGTTTTAATTAATTTTTTTTTTAGGTAAGGAAGACTTTCTCAGGATTTTACTTTCACTGCTTTTCTCAGAGAAACTTCTACTCTTAAATTCATTCCATGAGATGCAAGGCTTTGATCTCCAGCATGATTACTCTGTGCTAATGTTTAGTGTATTTCTTAACTTATTGAGAGATTAATGTTTCTGTGAAAAGCTGCAGTTTTAAGCACACAAGGAGTGTGTCAATGTTTTCCATTCTTCTGTGTCACTGTTCAGCTTTTCCCTGGTTTAAAATAGAACTGCAGGGTGTTTAAGTGAGGTTTAATTCTGAGCACTGAAGTTTAATGAATGATTATTAGCCATTTGCTTAAACTAATTGTTTTGCACACCAGTTGACTGCTGCATTTCATGTATTTTTAGACATAAACAGAGAGTTAGGACCCCAGGGAATATCCATTCTCTGTAGCTGTTAGGCAACTGTCTTTAAAAATATCCTTTCAAATTATTAATTATGTCAAGCTGAAATTAAGAACTGGAGATTTCACAAAGCTCCCATTTGGGGAAGGGAAGGATTTCTTGACTTGAGAGCCTTGTATCAAAGGTGTGACGACGTTTTCTCAAACGTGTGCTCAGATTTGTGCACGGAAACTGCCTGAACGTTTGGGAAACGTTCACACTCTTCTCTCACAAGATGCCTGGGAGATGCCACCACTTCAGCTGGACTCATCAGCCTTCCTGAAGCTGTCCATGAAGGAGGCAAGACTGCCATTGTCAACACTGGGAAGCCAAAGAATTGCCATAAAAGCAGCTGCTGTTTGAAGGCAAATCTGTTCACCATTTAGAGGGAGAGGTGACGAAAAGGTGATCAGCAGAAAACACCCTCAGGACAGGCTGTGAGCTCCTGCTCAAGAGGTGCAATGAACCTGTGGGACCAGCAGGTTGGGAAACGCCCAGCAAAGGGCTCTGCTGCCCCTTGCAGACTTCCCACACTTATTGGCCATGAATGTGTCATGGAGACAGATTGCTCATTTCTTGAGCACAAGTGCACGAATTTATGGTGGATCCAATAGGGCTTAAATTAGAAAAACAACTCCAGTGGAAGATTACCCTCTCTACACATCCTTAGTGCTGTTTTCACCTATAGATTGGCTTATGACATTACACCATATATTCATTATCCCTTCATTTACTTTATGTGGGGGGAAAAGTGGAAACAGATGATTTAAAAAAAAAAAAAAGAAACTAAATTCTGAATAGTTCTGATCAAGCTCCATATAAACATACTAACTTTGGTGAGATGAAATACATCACACGTAAAATACATCTTCAACCCTTAAAAATCTCTTTTGCCACTATTTTACCAAATCATTCATTATAATATTCCTATATTCCATTGATCACTATATGATATTGAACTTATTCTGACAACAGAGGGGATAGATAACTATACATCAAATCCCTTGTGAACACTGGAGCAGTCATGCAGGTTAAAGAAAATTAAGCCAATTTTAATTGTCTTGTGTGAGGTCAGAAGCTGAAGAGTATGAGCTATAAAACAAAAGCTGCTCCCAGTGGTAGTTGATACCTGCCCGTCAAAAAGCCTGTTCAAATTAGAAACTACAAGGCCTGGAGGTTTACTTAGAAGCACTAAAATGATTTTCAAGCCTTTTCTTGAAAATCATCAGTGTTCCACTGGGACCATTGGTCTTTGGAAGACCTTCTGTCCTATATTAAGCCACAGGTGTAAACAAAATTGAAGAGGCTGCCTCAGGAGGAGCATAAACAGTATATTACATGGGATGCCACTAGTAATTCAGATGATAGCACAAAATCCTAATTTATTCAGAAAATGACATTTTCTTTAGTGTGGCTCTGCAATCTGAAAATTTCCCAAAGACGCCTCAATACAAATTTCTTGCTAAGAAGAGCTATAAGCACCTGACATGGCTGTCTGCTGCCAACAAAGCACTTGCAGTATTCACACAGGGTTCTGCAAGCAGCAATGTGTTTGAAAACAAGAGGGAAGTCCTCTATAATGAAATGCCCATTCATTTTTCATGTTACACTGTTCTGCCCACTCTTTCCTTCCCTCATATATCATGCTTTTAACAACCCAAGTTTTTTGCCACTGCTCCATTAGCTTGGTATTCTTTTCCAAACTGTTGTCAACTCGTTATTTTTCAGTGGTTGACAACCTGCCTATGAAGTGCTGTACCTGGAGGAATATTGCTTGCCTGATTCCTACAGAGATTATATGGCAATAATTTTGCAATGTATTACTGACCTATTAGAAATTCGGTATGAATTACAATGAAAACAATAGATTTTTATTTGAGTTGTTCTCCTGTCAGAAAAATGACAAAAATTTCCACTGAAAAATCTAGTTCCATCAAGATAAAGACATATTGTGAGATCATTTCAATTTCATCATAACAGGACGGAAAATACAAACGAATCTTCCATACCTTAAAAAATATTGAGGTTTTTATTTATTTTTGATTCAATCATTATTCAATTGTTCTGTATTATGTATGCACTGTAAAGTAAGATTTAGAGGCAACAGAACTCTCTTTGATAAAGACCTAAAGTCTTAAAAATACTTCTTCCCCAAGAATTTTCTTTTAAATTTCATAATCCCTAAACATTTTTTCTGCCCTACACTTACCCCTTCCTTAGTTCATACTTGAATGAAAATAAAGTTTTGTTTCTGTACGTAGAGAAAGAGAGATAGAGACACTCAGGAGTACCAGCAGCAGGACCCTCAGAGCATATAGGGAATGCCAAGCTCCAGGGCCTGCTCCAAATCTTCCAAGCAAATGACCGAACTGGAAATGTGTTTTCAGAGTTCTCTGTTCCCTTTTTTCATTCTCTATCCTGAACAGCAAAAGGAAAATAGTTTTAAAAACCCAGAGCACTCCATCAGGCCTGGATAGCTGGCAGTGCACTTCCACGGGAGCGTGGCAGGGAAGATGCAGCTGTACCACTGCCTAAGCTTTCTGCTCCACTTCTGCTGTTTTAACGCCACAACTTATCATCCCACTCTGGCAGGGTGACCCAGCTGGGAGATTTCAAACGACTCACAAGGAAAAGATCATCTTTATTTTGTGTAGTTTCTTTCTGAAGTAACTGATTGCAGACCTTCTGCAAATAGAGCTGCTGGGAGTTCCTGCAATTCAGAAACTTTCACGGCCAAAAATAATATCTCGATTTTTTTTGAGAGAGCAGGACCACATGAGCTAGAGTGAGAGGCTGAGGGAATGGGGCTGGTTTACCCAGGAGAAGAGAAGGATTTGGGAAGACTGGAGAGCAGTCTGCCAGCCCCACGGGGAGGTCACAGTGAAGCCTGAGCCAGGCTCTGTGTGGAGTTGCACAGTGCGAGACAACAGCTACAATCTGAACGAGGGGAGATTCCCACAGGACACAATAAAAGTGCTCACTAGAAGGGTAATAAAGCACTGGAGCAGGTTTAAAGGCAAGGCTGTGGAATCACCATCCCTGAAGGGATTGTAAACTTGACAGAGGCCCAAGAACCTGGTCTGAATTCAGCACTGACATTGCTTTGAGAAGAACACTGGACTAGAGGCCCCATAAGGACTTTCCAGCCTGAGGGGATCCAGGGTTCTACGAGTTCTGGTATCAGAGAAAACAACTTCTAACTTCTCCATAGCTCTGAAAAACAAAACACTAGGTAAGAATTTTTGGTTTGCTCCTTAACTGACTAAAAATTCAGTCACTTTGTCCTGATTAAGAAGCAGTTGACATTACACAGACTGTTTAAAAGTTTCTGCAGGTATTTTGAAATGTCCTGAATTCTGAAGGAGGCAAGGCCTCAGACAGGATTCGGATGGTGTAGCTTGTCTGACTGCTATCAGTACCTACCCCTTAGTTTTGAGCATCTTGGATTTCATTCTTTCTTAAGAAGCAATTCTTCACCCATTTAATTGTATGAAAAAACTTGGGAAAGTGAAACTAATGGAATGACCTCTGCTGACTTGAGTTGAAGCCCTAATTAAGGGAACAGTACACAGAAACACAATATTCCCCTTTTCTCCCTATCTGGGCTCCGTTTGTATAATAAGAAAAACTTAGCACTTTATTGTCATGCTCACACACAAAATAAAACATGGTTCCGAAGATCTTATAAGCCAAACACAAGGAAGTCAACTGCTCTTACACTGCAGGAAACTAACAGGTATCTTACATTATAACGTGGAAAGGGAACAGGGCTTCTGCTTCAGATAAAAGGAATCAAACCCCTGAATGCTGGTGAGGTGTGCACGTCTGCAGGCATGAGTGTGCTGTTCTTGTCTCTAAATAATAGTTAAAGAAATACAACTAAGCATTGTGCTAGTCACAGTTTCTGCTACTTCGTCACAAGAATGTTCTTTTAGTAAGCATCTTCTGTTCTTCTGAGCCACAGAGCATAACCATATGACCCTATTCCTAGGCTGAATTGAAACACACTGAAAGATGATTGGTGTCACAAGAAATCTTGGGTTTTTTTACTACAAACAAATCCTCTGTGAAAAGAATTATTCTACAGCAGTAGCATAAGGAATGAGAAAATGAGAACACATAGAAATGCATGAAGAAACTGGGTAATGCTGCTTTTAAAAAAGTAGTGTGGTTCAAAACTCTGTATGTTAGAGGAGCCTGCTTGCAGGAAGCCTCCTGGAGGTGAGAACTGACTGGTAGGAGGGGCTGCAAGTTTAATACTGGGCACTTTAATACTGGGTTGTCATAGGTGAAAGAAAAAAAAAAGAATTATGTCACAACTTTCAGACATCTAAATTTAGACAGTTTCTGAAGCTGTCAGTTATCATCCTGTTTTTTGATGCAGCATTGCTGGATTCTGGGTTCTGAAATTTATCTTTACTGGTTTTACATAAATGCTTTTGAAATAGAAGTTATCAGTGCATGAAGGACAGTGAATCCCACTGACTTCTAGCTCCCTGGAAGTATGAGGATGGTTAAGAATAAATCTGGAACTTTCTCAGAATTACGTGAGGCAAGGGAGGAAGATTCAAGTGAAGTACAGATACGTTCTCAAAGGCACCCCCTGAGTCACCAGGAGAATGGAGTTCACCTGTTGTACACTACAGGATAAGAGCACAGTCTCACTGATGTCACCATTAATGTAAGCAAAGGATTCAGACAGCTGTGCTAACAAGCACATTAAAATATCATTTCCCAGACTTCTCGCTCCAAGGAGTAAAAATGATGTCATTTGTAATGCAGAGCAGTAATTACAACCCCAGTGGTTCCCCACTCTAATAAATGCAAGGTGCTAAGCAGTGCTAATCTGAACTTGCTCATTCAATTTGTCCCTTCACCCCAATCCGCTGCAAACAAGCCTGAGATCAATACTAACAAAACTGTCTTTGGGGTATCAGATTCAGTTCTGCTGACGTACTATTACATCTTAATTTTTCTGGACATAAAATCCAACATAGTTAGACTTACTCTGGAGAAATTGCTTCATTTATTCCCTTCCTGTCATTAGTATTGAGATCAAGGGGAGGGGGAAGAACAGTAACCTGCACAGCAGTGCAGCAAACAATTTACCATGGTTGCCTTCTAGCAATGTCATTTATTATTGTTTGAGACAGTTCAAGCCAGTTCATACCAGTTAAAACATTTCAGCCAACCTAAAAATTATAATCTTTCACGGCTTTCACTTAAAAAAAAATAATCTTTCAATTCAATTCAATAATTACTATGTGTATTTTTTCCATATTGCTAAACAGAACTGTGTATTCTCCATTAAAATTACTTTAGTAAGCATTTATTATAAACCACTAATCAGTAACCACATTTTCCATTAATAACTCAAAAACATAATAAAAATTGGTAATAAAAACCCCATCAGTTGACATTACCCTTTTATTTTCTTGTGCTTACCATTGTAAATAACGTGAGTCACATTTCCTAAAATGCTTTCTATTACATCAAGACAGAGTATTTGAAATAATCCATTTGGAAAGCAGTAGCAAAAAGATTTTGATTTATACCAGAGTGGGAACCCATTTTTCAGAAAAAAAAAAAAAAAAGATAGAACTCTTCTAGTGAATTTAATAAAAAATTATTATTAATGACTGGTAGACCAAAAATCATGTTTTTAATGTTTCAGTCAAAAAGGCGTGATTAACCTGATAGTAAAAGATTTTAGTTCCTAATTTTTGTATTATTTCTGAACCCTGGAAAAAAACGCCTTTTCTGTGGGAACAGCTGAAAATGTTGAAGGCAAAACCTTCTTTCTGTACAGGACAAAGTAAAGTTTGGCCATCTTCACAACAGAATTCTGAAAAAAAAAAATCAGACAAAGCCCACTTGACCAAAACATTTTGCCCATTTTGTTTTGCTGCATATATATATATACACACACACATTTATATATATATATATATATATATGTATATGTATATGTTTCAGCTTTTTCCTGTTCCCTATTCCTCCAAAGACAGGTACAGAATACACGACAAAAGTTTTACTTCTGATCAATTCTTTGTGCATGTGCAATCTGTAACTGATATGTCATTTTTGGCCTGGATGAGTCAATCTTTTAATATTATGGAAACTAAAAAGCTTTCATCATAGATACAGGCTCAGAGAGAGAGAGGTTAGAGATGTAAATAACTTGCCATTCTCAATCACTTTTTGTCAATTCTCTAGTGTTTTACAAGGCTTCCCCAGGTCAACAGAGCACACCTTATGTTCTTGCTTAATTTTGCCTATTAAATGCAAATAAAACTATTGAACTTGCTTTGAACAAGGAAAGCTAAATGTGTTAATATTTGAAGGAACATGGAAATAAAACTCTTACGGTTATTGGGAAAAAAGACTTTAAAATACATCAGACTGTATCAGTTATGACAGTGACAGCTCTGCCATTCCAACCAGATTTAAAAGGGGAAATTCCATAGGACTGAGGAAAGACTTCACTGTATTCTCTACCCTGTGACCATGTGAAGGGAACACAAAGACAAATGCTAAACACAGCTCTGTAGATTCAAAGGACAAGATGCTCAAAATCCTGGCCTGCCCAGATCTCTAAAAGATCAGACAAAAGCAGGAGGTTACAGGCAAAGCCTGTAAACACTTGGCTGTACCAGGAATCCTTGGCTCATCCACCCCACACCTGACATACTTTGGTCCTTGGTCCCTTCAGTGCTGCACAGCAAAGATCTGAGACACCTGACCAAGTTCAGAAGCACTCCTGGGATGGTTTATTTTATCATAGTCAAAAGATTTCTGGAGTGCCTTAGGACTAGAGAAACGCTGCTTAGATCACCACAGACAGATGAAACCTCCCTCCTGTTACTCTAACAACCTCCCTCATTAAATAAAAACACAGTATTTTGTCACTGGAAAGAATTCTCACAATGATCAAACAACTCTTCCAGGCCTGCATTAGAGTAAATGTCACTCTCAACCTTGCCCTTAATATTTTGAAAGAGAGAATTTTACCTAAACATGCTGGTGTGAGATGTTGTCATCTACACTGCCTTACTTCTCAAATGACACTGGCAGTTTTCAGAGTGAGTATATACTTGGAAGAACACAATCTATCAATCACTTATCTAAAAGCATCAATTAACATAAAAAGAATAACATTGCAATATTAGGTGATATCCTGGTAGACTTTTTTTAATCCTTGAAAACAGAGAACTGCTAGTAGCACCCTTTTTTTACTCTAGCTAAATAAACAAACCCAGAATGAAGTAAATTCATGATTTGCATGACTGTGGACTAAGCAAAAAAAACCAAAAAAAACCACTCTCACAGGATTAAGCAGAGCTTCAAGTTGACCAAAGTTGCTTACCTTTGAGAATAAACTATTTTCTAAAAGAGTCAATCTCAAAGGCTTTGAATGAGCAAGTTGCTTTCAGCTTAATGAAAGCAAGGTTTACGTTTTATTGGATTTGTGTTTGCTGTCTAATGTGGTAACAATGAAACACAGCTAAACATTTGAATGACATTAAATAGAAGGCATCTTTGATTTGGAGAAAGTGAACCCAAGTGCAATTTTACTTTGAGCTACAGGTATAACATGGAGTGGATGCCCTCAGAAAGTCTCTTTAAAAGTTTCCTATTAGGTTGGTTTTTGTTAAGTGTAAGATTCTGCTTTTGAGCTTTTGGGTAATTCTCTTTTGAATGTATGAAATGAAAATCATTGAGAGCGACAGCATTTCCCCACTGCCAGAATTCTTCCAAATGTTTGGAACACGAGGAGCACTTCTGCTGAAAACAGCAAATGCCAAGTGTCAGTGGTACTGCAAAGCACATCATATCCTATTCCCATGATTTTCCTAAATATATGCATAGATATTTACCTGTATTTGCTAATATGCAGCCATGTAAATAAGAATCTGGGCCGGATATACCCTAAACCATTCATTTAGTGGTTGATAATATTTTTCACTTTTAAAAAACATTTTTTTCCATCTATTTGTAAACTGTAGAAGTTACTCATTACAGGACCTTTGTTCTTTACTTGAGTATTCTGCAGCTGACATACAAACACAGAATATCCCAACTAGTTTTCTCATCAGCAATCAGGCACTTCTGTGCATCCAGTGCTACAAACAACATGTTACAGTAGCATTATAGTTATAAACTGGACATTCTTCCCAATTTTAAAACAAGTTATAAATATTTACTTGGAAAATTCAAACAAATCAGCTTACACAATCTCACTCTAATCCTAGCTCTAATATCAGTGAAGCACCCTTCCCCTACAAAAATGCTTTTTGAGTTTATATAACGCATCTTATACTTAAGATATTACAATTTCTCTTGAAGACTAAGTTGAACAAACCAGCAGAGAAGTTACTTGAGTAAATACGTCCTATGTCATATGAAGACATCAGACAAGGACTCCCATTCACACACAGACTGGCAATGCCCTCTCTGACATAGGGAGGCTCAAAGGTCTTTGATTTTGTTGGATACTGCAGGATGATGCCAGCAGGAAACTGATAAGGAAAGGTGAACAAGTAAATAACCCAATAACTATTTCATATTTATTTAACAGCACAGATACTTCTACAAGCCAGACACTGTCTTCAGACAATTCCTTAGAGGGTTTCTAAACCCTCTTCAATTCATCAGTCTTTATCATCCTGACAAAACCATATTTGATTCATCTCTCATGTTAACCAGGCCAGATCTGATTCATTCACAAACAGCTGGTGCTTCCATGCTTTTCCATTTTCTTTCAATGATCATATGTCCTGGTGGGGATAATATCTTAGCCAGATTTCTGAAGTGAGTAAAATTTTTCTCTCTCTCTCTCTCATGCATATTTAGAATTTGTATTTCTGTGTGAAAATAGTACTTGGATTCACAGATATGAAATTTCTCAGACTCAGACTTTGAACTGAGCTCTTTTCTGGAGTTTTTGTTGATGGTCTGTAGATGCTGGCAAAGCTTCATTGTTGCCCAGCACGTCTCCAGACTCATAGTAGTAAGAAGCAGAACAACTTTGTCCAGTTGTCACAAGGATACAAGGATGGAGCAAGGAATCAGAAAATGGGGACAGAATTTAATCTCTGGGGAAGGAAAACTCTCATCTTATATACGTGCACAACAGATGGACTGAGAATGAGGGAAATCCTCTATGTTATAAAATAATATAAATAATAAAACGTATCTCTTTATTTCTAGTTCCAGTTTAGAATTATTGTAATAATTGTATCTAGAAGAGCAGAAGAAAATATCTTTTATCTGAGGAAGCCATGATTTGTTCTACAACCAACCAGTGAAAAGCCATTGCAGGCAGCCAGACTTTCCCTTCTCTACTGCTATAATTGAGTGTTAACATCCTTAACCCAGCTCTGCAAGGCAAACGGTGCTCAGCCATCAATGTGATCGGGAATGATGGATTTTTAAATGTCCACCAGTGTGAGCAACTAAGGCTTTAATCTCTATTAGCAAGTCATTTGGTGCAATCAATATTGTACCAGCTAGTAGCTGAGGTTCCTAAATGTGTGCAGGATGTTCTTCCCGTGTCTTATTCAGGAATACACTCAGCCTTGTACCCTGCTACCATCCCTAAATAAAGATCTGAGAAGTACACAAGGAGCCAGTTATTTGCTTGGACACTTCTTTCATGGGCTGGAATGCATTTTGTGCCCCCATGGAAAGAAGTTCCAGAATTTATCTCCTTTGAAAGAAGTCTACTTTACACTTCTACATGCTTTATGGATGTGGAGCAGCAAGTGGGACCAACGAGGCACAAGCGAAAGCAGTCAGGGCTTTACCCAAAACCTGCAACTGTTCTGAACTAACACACTAATGAAGTCAGAACCAGAGACAGCTCCTATCCAAGTGCTCTGCTAAATAAACAGCAACTAGAACTACACAGGAAAAATAAGTAAAAAAAGGTAGAGACTGTGGCAGAGGAGGTGCAGCCAACGGGGGACAGCCTGGGCAGCACAGATCCAGGGAGACAGGAGAGCCAGGAGAGGGAGCTGAGCACTCCAGAGATTAAACACCTGGTTATAAAATTGGCTGCTCTTTTAACAACTGATTCTACACTGAACTTCAGTTTTATAGTAAAGTGACTCCAGCTGAATAATGAAAGTTACGTTATATGGATTAAATATAATAATATGAAACCATAATTCTTCAAAGTACATTTTTGAAAATACCTTTTGAAAATAAGTTTCCAATCCATTCTCTCCCAGTAGGTGTTATTTTAGAAAATCCCACAAAATATTTGCTGTAGTATCAACCAAACCACTGTTGCTCCAAAGATTTTTTTAAATTTGAGGTTGAATTTACAACTTGAAAATTATTGAAAATCTTTTGGAAAGAGTGGTGCTCCTAATTCTATGCATCTGATAAATCAGGAATAGAAGAATAAACACTAATTCAGTTGTTAATACTTTTTTCACTCATTATGAACAAATGAGCTTTAATAGGCTACAACCAATTTAAATGTTACCTGATATCTACAGCCAGATATTTGTCTTCACTATTTTTCTTTTTCAACTAACTAAATCATGTGGATGAATGGATTTTTAATATGTCTAAGGATAAATTAATAAAAAGGTTTTGAGACCTGTGACAGTGATCCCACATACGAGAACTGAGAAGACAGAAAACAAAGGCTGGCAGTTCCAGAGATTTTTCTTTTTAAATTCATTTCACAGGTAATAATTACAGTTGGTACTTAAGAATAAATTAAAAAATATAGCAGGTCAATGCATCCAGATGGAAAAGCAACAAATCCTGCTACAATCCCTAACAAGGGTTTAACTGCCTCCAGGCAGAGGTAAACTTACCTTAGTAAAACATTACTATATTTCACATCTACAAATGTGTATTTTTCAGCTCAGCCTTAGCTTTCTTCCCTATTTTCATATTTCCTGCTCATAAGTAACAGCTGCCAGGATGTAGTTTGCAGGAGGTTAATGGATCAAACTTTGACTTTACTTTTTTGTGTCCAAGAGTAAGTAAATAAAGCAGCAGATCATTCAGCTTTCAAAGGTGGCAGCCAAATACGACTCGAATTGCACCATCAGTGTTCATTCAAAGCCACTGCTGCTCAGATGTTGTATAAAGTGACCAGCTCAACATCTTTCAAGCCCATTCACCTGGATCCATTTTCAAAGGCTCCTCAAAGTGAAGCATCATGACAGAGCTCCTTCAGATACAGTCAAGGCACCTTTTCAGGAAATAATTCTGTGATGATTTAAAACATTTTCCAGAGGTTTTCCCGTAACAATGGCTATAACTCACTTGTGCCAAATGCCTTGTCTGCTGTTAATCAGTTAATCATTAACCTTCCTAGTTTCAAGTGTTGTCACCATGAATTCCAAGTATTTGAGCAAGCAGTGTAACGTAGACAATAGTGCTCAAGCTGCAAGATCATGCTGCACTGTTCACTATCCATACAATGACCCCATATGGACTGGTCTGGATTCTTACTATTACTTTATTTGCAGTTTTCCACTGTTACTTTATTCAACTCCCCATTTTATTTTGATAATTGGCTGTGCAAAACCTTAAGGACAAATCTGACTTCAGCAGAGAAGAGAAATAGCAGTGTGGTAATTACAGCAGACATGAGGCATATTTACAGGATTTAATATGGTGGTAGTTCAGACTAAGATCACTTCTGTCCTTTGGAATGACCCACACAACATAATTCAGAGTTCAAGTACAGGATGAAATTATATTTGTTTTATACTATTATTTAAAAATATAGTAAATTAATAGTGCACTAAATTAATACACCCATTTGGGCACATCTGTAAAGTGTGGTGTTTTCCCTCGGATCCCTACCTGACATCTTACTGGGCTTTGCATCTCTCTAGAACCAACGTGTCCAGACTTGTGTACCCCTCCTTCTGCTCTAAGGTCACTGGGCACTGCTTCTTTCTGGCTCTTATCTCCTAGCTCAATAGGTTGTTTTCTTGGTAGTAATAATTATAACATATTACAAATTGAACACAATGTTTATTTTATTCAGACAAGAAGTTGGATGCTGTTGCTCTGAGCAGATGTAGCATTGCTTGTCCTCCCTTCTCTTGTCCAGCTACCACTTCTGGCCTTGAGTCATGGCAGCCTGTCCTTTTTTTGATGTGCTCAAAAAGCATTCTAGCTGAAAACAGTATCATTGCAATGAAAATTTAATACTTGCCTACACTTGAAAGCATGCAAGTCAAATGCCTTAGGAGACTGCCTGGGCCTTCTGGCCTCACATCACAGCAACACATTTCCCTCCAGGTATTCATATAGAGGCAATATATAGAGGCCAGGTTTAACACCCCAGGGTCTCAGTGCTGCATCTGCATTAGTGTTTTCCCTCTGCTTGCCTTGCACCTCCCTGGTTTGAGAGAGAGGAGGTAACGAGTGGTGTGCTCAGAACTGTCACTCCCTGTTGACTGGGAGCCCTCAGACACCATCCACAGCACACCTCGGGTGCCACAGACCCACCCAGCACTGGTAAGGAGTGGAATGACAAACTCAGAATGTAAAGGCAGCAGAGGGTGATCATGAATATAAAAAAGGCTTAGTGAAAAAACATCCCATAAAAGCCCTTTCCCTGTTTCTTCCTTTGGCCCAATGGAAGCTGCCCAGCAAGTTCCAGGGCTGTCCCAGAGGACTCGTTCCCTGAAATTAGCCAATGTATTGCTGGAAAGGACACAAGTTATTTCTTCTTTTGCTATTAAAAACACTGGCAGGTATTGAGAGCAACAACTAGAACTCCCAGAAGTCTTCCTTTCTGACAGGGAATTTTTGAGTAAAATCCCAGAGTTTGCTGGAAGATAATTATTTAGAATGAGATGCTGAGAGGTGCAACGTCTTCCAACTGCCTTACAGCACTGCTTCACTCCACATCTTAGCCATGGAATAACACTCACTACAGCCCCTCCCTTTGCCCTCTGTTTTGGTCAATTACGAAAAATGTACAACTTTGGAGAGGTTTATCTACTAGTTGAAAAAGAAAAAGGTATGTTAACGATTAAAATTTTTCCAAACTTCTCACTTTGCATCAAAGCTGGAGAGTACCAGCTACAGGAAAAATATTTTCAAGACTGAAATAGAAATTGTTTCATTTAGTTATAAGATTTCTGTTACCTTGTATCAGAAGAGTCTCAAGTTACAAGGCTTGCCTAAATTTATAGTTTGGGTTATACGGTATAGTAAATAACACACACATTTTGCTGCTCATTGGGGAAATATGTCTCCTGAGAGTGAGGACATATCCATTGCTTAGTCTCAGTGCTCTTTACTGAATCCTCCTTGTTTGGAAAGGGACTACAGTAGGATGCTTAGGGCAGCCTGCAGAAAGGAAAATCTCTTCAGAATTGTAATTAGAAGAAGAAATTAACTGTCTATGTCATGAAACTCTGATCTAATGAACCGAAGAGCAGCTGTGCATTTGAAGAACTCGTATGTACTGAAAATTCAGTTTGTTTTAAGATGATTCCCACACTTTGGTCCTTTCTTTTTTTCCCTGTCCCAGCACTAATAATATAAAGACAGAAGAAAAGGTCCCTGCCCTGTGTGCTTCCTGACTTCACCTGTGATTGAAGAGCACATAAGTGTACTGTGCCAGGGAAATTCATTGTGTTACCCATTATCAAGACCTACAGCCTGCACACAGTGTAATTTTTTTGCTTTCTAGTGTTAAGTGTATTTGTGACAGGTGAAACTCCCCAGGAACTGGCCATAGAGATAATCCACAACTATCTGAAAAGTAACTTGACAGGGCCATCAAGTTTTTTAAAATAGAAAATCCAAACAGAACCAGTACTAAGGCAGCTCTCATCAAATCACATTGCTAAAGGAAACACAGGGCTGGACTGATATGTCTTAGATGAAGCTTTTTATTCCATTGAGTTTACCTTCTCTCAGGTTTCACAGTCAAGGAAAAAACCCATCACTTCACTCACTTCATATCAATTCATTAATGACAAGGGTGGCAGCCAAACTTGTAGTGATCAGCTACTGATTCTTATTGCTTTCTGTTAACAGGGTTGTTTGGGTAAAACAAAACAACAAAAAACCTCTGCATGTGATCAAATGTTTTTGTGGTGAGCTAAGCACTGACATAGATTAAAACAAACTGAAGTCAGGAATTGATTACCTTTAACAGCTTTAGCCAGTCAAAACAAGTGTCTTCAGCTGTGATATGCTGCCTTTGCAGTTACAGATACCACCTAAAACACCCATGTGTTCACTAAAACATGCTGGAAAAGATAATTCAGCAAGCCATTGTATTAAGTGTGTCTGTCCTGATGCCTGTGAA
This sequence comes from Lepidothrix coronata, assembly GCF_001604755.1. Lineage (NCBI taxonomy): Eukaryota > Metazoa > Chordata > Aves > Passeriformes > Pipridae > Lepidothrix > Lepidothrix coronata. The sequence goes on along the minus strand of NW_016690301.1, from coordinate 898,497 downwards.
AAGTCATAATACACAGTTTGAGGCTACAAGTGCCAATTACTGTCCCCCTACAGGAAAAACGAAAAAAAAAAAAAAGAATTTAGCGCTGGCAAAGATGCCAAATTGACAACCAATCACTCTCCTGGCAACCAGAGCACAAACAGGTGGATGTAGCTGGAACACTCTTGCCCAGTGACAGCTCAGAGTGAACCTGGCACTACACCAGTTATAAGGGCTGGCAAACCATAGAAGTGAAAACCATCAGTTTAAGTCTCTTGACTCCGACCAAATAATCCAATGGAACGAGAAAGGTTAACAAAGTAAAATATGTTGCAGTCCTTCAGAATGATGCCAGTGCTAAAATTATCACTTACCCTTCCTAAGGCAAAGTCAGGAGGGTGGCAATCAACTCTCTCCAGCATCCACAGAATGTTTGTGTTAACTAAGATCCTCTGTCTGAAAATACCCTCTCTCTTTATTGCCTCAGGAAAAGGGCAACACAAATGAATCCACAGAGATTTTATCAAACCAAGACTGAGGATTTTTTTGGGCATCTTCCTGGTTTGTTAGTTTTGAATACCAGCTGTCTGTGCTTGATACTGTACAGAAATGACCCTAGATGAAACTCTTCCTTTAATTCTAAACTAAACATGGTGCTCTCAAAATATATGAATCACCTAGAAATCACACACTGTGCGAAGAAATCCAAATCTACATGTGGAGAGGGGTTTATTACATTAAATAGAATAATTACTAACTGGATAGTTATTTAAATGCCTTAGGGAAGAAGAAGAGTCAAAGCAAGTTTCACAATGATTTGGAAGAAAGTAGCTGGTCAAGTTTTTCCTTTCCTATTTCCCTTCAAGGCATGCTGCAAGGTACATCTGTTTGGTGTGGCTGCAGCACAGGTTGCTTTGAGAGAATGAATTAGTTGAGGATGTTTGTGTCCTGATAGATGCTTAAGTTAATATATATCTGGTCACTCTGGCTCCTGGACAAGTACATAACTGTCAAGTTTTATGCAGCTAAACTTCTGATATTTCACGTTAGTTAGCAACGTATAACTAGCACATAATTTGCAAAGTGAGGTTTACAAGGGACTTTAAGATTTACTTTTCTACCATACTTCCCTCTCTGGTCTTCTTTTTAAAGCAGATGTGGGATTTATTCCATATGCACAGCTGAAGGGCCACAGTCAGGCTGGGAACATAAAGAAGTAACTTGTTCTCAGCAGTTGTGAATTCCCAAGTAAGATAGAGGTTGGTGAAATCTAGGGAAATGTGGAGACAGCAAAGCAACATTTCACTCATTTTTGCTTCTCCCTCTATCTCTAGGTAGCATATTCCTGATATGAATAACAACTTTCAGGAAATCCTGTTTCACAGCAAACTTCCTGATTAGCCCTCACCAACTTGCCTGTCAGCCTGGGTCTGTGTTCCTCTGTGCAGTCTCCAAAATTGACAGCAGAGGGAAGGACCATTCAGCACAGAACACAGAGAGGCAAAGCTGTACTTCTGTCACAGGCAAACTGAGGACATGGGAGCAGCTGAGAGACGGAATTCTGCAAGGTCTCCAGTTATTGCTAGACAGAGAGGTATGGAGCCAACACAGGTAAATACAAGAATGAGCAAAATTGATGCACAAATGCTCCAAAATTGTAAACAACACAGGTAAGGTCAGATACTCAAGGCTCTGACTGAAGAATCAGCCTGCTCTTGTACAGGAGTCCCAGCCAAGGGAATAATTAAAAAAAAAAAATAAAAATACATGGAAGATAGAAAGGTACATTTGTACCTATTGAGTATGGATGACCATTAGCAAAGGTCTTTGCTGCATTTACCAATCTGCAAATGAAACACTGAGTAGGTATTGCAGAAATTGTTTCCTGTACGATCCCTAAACTCCAGACATTACTAGTTTAGATCTGTTACCCAGTTTTCCAAACCTGAAGAGTAGCACAGCTGCCTTCTCTTTTCTAACATAAAACTTGGTAAGAGGTGAGCTCTCATCTCCTCCTCTGTGTGTGTGTGCATATACAGAATTTTGTTTATATGTAAATGCCTGAAAAATTTGGAACTACAACCAGTGACATGCAAAACCCTGATGAAAAAGTAGCTGCTTCTGAAAAGTGGGTTTTGATGAATTTTGTATGATCTCTTTAAAGATTCTCTAATGTATATTTCAAAAGATGTTTCAATACTGTAAGTTTTAGATCAGCTCATAACCGATAATTTAGATTTTTCCAGGACTATTCTCCTGTGGTATTCTAGCTTCCAAACTGAGATTTAAATGTATAGTAGTTCTGAATGAAATCACAGGCTGAATACTAGATTACAGCATATAAAACATCACAAAATCCTTTGTTAATGCTAAATTAAAACCTCAGCTAAGGCAAACTTACTAAAAGTATCTGGGAATACCAGAAATAGAGGCTTTTTGTGCTTAGCAGTTTCCTTGTATGACTTGTTTCTACTGTCTCTGCATAAAGAATGAACAAACTTTACCAATGATTTTAACTCCTAAGACATGCACAAATTGCAAAGAAATACCCTATTTCTAAATAAGAATTGATTTCTTATTTATTATTTCCAAATAAGATTGTTTCTTACTAAAATAATCCCAGGTGATAAATAACTACAAAATTTAGCTATTGTGTGGGTGTGTAAACTTTAACCTTGAAATGGCTACTGGAAATTTTATATTACTTAATATTATTATGTAAGCTCTAGGCATTTTACAGATGTGGCTCCACACTGCAGCTTTTCCCACCTCCCTTCCCCAGCCCCCAGGGCTGTGTGTTCCTTGTTGTTCCACAAGCTGCAGTCAACTCACTTCACTCCAATATCAAAAGGGCAGTTTCCTGCTCCTCCTGCTAAACCTGGCACAAGGAAGCAGGGGCTGGAAGAGGGTTGGGAGCACGAGCTCCCACGTTAGGCAGCAGTGATTAATTAGATTGGTTCAGCTGCCTGCACAATTAGAGACTCCCCTTGCTCCCTTGGGATTGAGACTTGATCCCTTTTGTAAAGCACTTTGAGGACTTGAGATGGAAAGCGTGGCTGTGCCTCTGCCTGCCCCACACTGGGACGCAGCCACAGTGCAACTGCTTGGCACACAAAGAAGTTAAAGCTCAAATTTCTCAAAGTCTTTAGTTCTAGTTCAGGCAGCAAAACAAATGGCTTCAGTGGGAGCTGAACTCCTTGGCTACCAGCAAATGAAAAACCTTCCCGGGCATGTTAAAATCTGTTGTGTCATTTGAGTAACTGAAAGTAAAAGGGACGTTAGTGGTATCACTGCTTTTTATCCAACTCTTAGTTTGCCATCTTCCAATATGACACCAAATCAGCTTCCAATTCCACCTAATGTAAAAAATGTAGATTAGTTTTACCTTCTCCTAAGCCCATGTTTATTCACATCACTATTTTACTGTGCCTAAAGCCTGTACTCTCCAAAAGTCTGAAACACGAGCAGCAAAAATGACGTACAAAAATGACAAAAGTACTTGCAGGGCACCGTGGGAAATCTCTCCCCAGGTGTGTGGGCACCAGAGAGAACAGCTCTTTGCAGCAATGCTCTGAGCCAAAGCATATCCACCTCTTGCTTAGTCTATCCACATCATATCTATTAGCTCCATTTGCTGGGATCACAGGATGAGGGCAGAATATCCAATGGAGAGCTGCAGTGCAGACAAGAAATCTCAGGTCCAAGAGGATAAGTCAGCTCTAGATCAGAATCAAACTATTACTCTCTCAGTTTCCTAAGAATCATGTCAGTTGTTCTAATTATATATTTTTAAAATAAAAGTGATAGGTATATTTGCTCTGTCCTTTAACAAACTGATGCTCAGGGTATTTGTCAACTATTTTAATTCATGCTTTAATACATGCAAAATCTCCACTGCAAGTAAATCACAAATGAATGCAGAAATGTGTTTGTAAACCCTAGTTCCCCTGCCATGATAATTGCTTAATATCTGGCATTAATGATGTTTTTTCTATTGCCAGATAACTGACATTAATGTGCAGGCATTCATGGGGAGACAGGGGATTATTAAACAGGAAGGAATACAGTTTTAGAGACAATCAAATAAAACATTTTCTGTCCCTCTGCAAAGGACAACCTGACTTAATCAAGGTTACATACGTAATACATTTTCATACTGGGTTTTATAGCTATAGTACATGTGTATCCAGAAGGCAAATAATTTCAAATTTAACATTGCAAATTTAATCTGCCCATAGCAGAGCACCTTTCAAATTTTTGTAGAAAATCTAATACAGTTAATTCTAAACTACATTTGTTTAGTTTGC
>NW_016690301.1:753671-891902 GCF_001604755.1 Lepidothrix coronata | reverse complement strand
AAGATTTCTGATGGATGAGACTGATTTTGCGTTCCTCTGTCAAAAAAAAAAAAAGGAAAAAAAAACAACTCCCAAAAAACCAAACAAAAAAAACCCCTTCAGTTTTGGGAAGTTTAAAATACTGAAGATAGACTTGACAGACTGTCACAAATTTGCTCCAGACATGAAGGAAGCATGCCATAACTATGTCATTATGTTTCTGAAAGCACATCCAAAAAATATGTTCATTTTACAGAGGAAGAAAGAGATCTTTAAGGAAAAACTCAATTATTTTGCCTACCCTCACAGCAGGCTCCAAGTCTAAGCAATATAAGCACCCCCGTTATAAGCTATAATATATTCATATACCTATAAGGGTATTTAATTACACACAGATGGAATTCTTGGATATATGCACAGCTAATACACATATAGAGAGGTATTTTCCTACACACACACATATATGTATAAATAAGTGAATGGCAATTAGATCAAAGACTTGATTTAAAAGGCCATTTTTGAAGCACAGAAATTCTAAGTTCCTATCAATATAAGTCTTACAAAGAACTAGTTCATAGGATGTGAAAAAAATTCAGACCATTGTGTAAGAACATAAATAGCGTGCTCGTTCTTGCTTTTTAATACACTCTGAAATCCATGTGTCTACACCAGAAAACCTCAAGCAAACAACCCAACAGTATAGCAACTTCAGAGAAATCTGCTGTTAAAAGTTCACCTCTGAACTGGTTACAACAGTTTAATAAATGTCATTAGATTTCTCTTGCTGCTCATCATTCAGAGCCATTATTGATGACCTTGCTGTTTACAAATACCTCACTCTTATGGTAATTCCCCAGCTAATTACAACTGATTACAATACAGACTGGTGCTGCATAACCCTATAGTACCCCAACCAGAACGTATTCTAAATTGCAATAATATAAAGCCACAGTATCCAAACTAAGCCATTCCACAATCTCACCTGTGCAGTAGAGACTAGAAAAATTCACAGCCCAAATGCTCATAAGAAGCAAGTTTGTGGAAAAGGAAACAACAGGTCCCTTCTCTCCTGCAAAACAAACAGCTCCAAACAGTCCCACAAACAACATTTCCAGCTGCTGCCTGAAATGATGCCACCATGATAGTTGGTGAGAAATACTGATTATTATTAAATACATCTACGTATCTGTGCATTCACACGACTGCAAGAGTGCCCAACAAAACACAACAGCACCATATAAGGGTTTGCATCAGTTCTGCTCTGTATTCCCCTCTTCCTTTTTCCACAAATGGCACCACAGCTATAGGGGAATGATACTTGAAACTGGTAGAAAGTTTCCTGCATCCCTAACTGAGGAATGATCTCTGGGGGAACCCCCTCCCGCCCCACTTATCCTCTTAATTGGCAAAAATACTAAAATCTAACAGTGACAAATATAACACAGGAGGCTCATTGTGCTTTAAAGGCCTGTTTATTACCATAATTAAGTCTTGAAAATTCACACCTTATTTGTGGCTTGACTCACTGATTTGGCAACCAGACTACAAGGTTTCAGTTCAGGCCATGTACTTCTGCAGGAAGAATGATCAAATGATCAATTTTGATCAAATTTCTATTCATTGCCACAGAAGGACGAGGAAAACAGGCCAAAGATACATTTCCCTATCAAAGTGATTTCCAAATATTTCTGTTCCTCTGGACCCTCCTTTAGAAGCAAACCTGTTCAGTTTACTGTGTTATGAATCCCTTTTCAGCTGATTGGTATGTTATGAAATAAACTCTAAATGTGTGGACAATTATTTTATGTGATGATATTCACTAGGCTCTGATGCTCTTATTTGTGTAGGATTTATATCTGATAGACAAAAGAAAATAAGTCTAGCTTGCAGATGGTTAAATAACTCAGTTTTTGAAGCTGACTGAGCAAACTGGCTCTCTTCAGAGGTTTCACTTTTAAATCTTGTTACTGCTCATTGGTGAGGATTTGCAAACACTGCGCCTGTCAAGCTTCCTGATCAGTGATAGCTTTGAAACTGAGCTAAAGCAGCATGGAGAAAAAACCAAAACTGGATTTAGTCTCATCTCAACAACCATTTTAAACCTGTTCTCAACTCAAAGAAATAAGTTTCAGTTTACTGCATATCTTTAGCAATAACCTTTACCTAAAAAGTAAAAATCTCCAAAGCAAGTACAGAAGGAAAATGTCCTGATTTTTTTCCCCTGTTAATTTCTGGGGGTTGTTTTGGGACCACATTTGCACTGACAATCAAGAGTGCTGAATCACATACCTGAATTTAGGGAATCATTGCATGCATGATTTTCTATAGCATGATCAGCCCTAAAATTTGCTGCTTTCACAGCAAACTGTTTAGACAGGCGTCACAGGTTGATTTACCTCTCTTCCTCTCCTCACAGTGCCAGAGTAACTGAAAATGTCCCTCACACAATTGTTAATATAAAATGACTTTTCAGAATTAAATCTAATATGAAGTATGGGAGGATGTAAGTGAGCAAATACACATGTTCAGTTGTGTGCAATCAGCACATTTGGCAGAAGTGATAATTAGGATGAAGAACATCACCTCAGAAAATACCCTTATCCTTAGATTTGAGAGATAAACAAAGGAAACAATTTTTGAGTGAAGAGAAGGGTTTGAGGGGTACATCATTCCTTGCACATCTTAATGAAACAGGAGGATCCTTGAGTATGGGAAATGTCTTATGATACAACCATTACAGTGAAAGAAAGAGCATAAAGCTGTTTGGTTGTTTGTTTTCTTTTTCCTGTGCAAAATTTTACTTATATTTCCCCTATTCTCTCAAAGTGATGGAGACTTATCTTCAACTATAGGCTCATCCTCCTTCGGGGGCACTGGCGGAAGGGTGAACATTTTGCTTTGCTTTGAAGTGCAAGCACACACTGGAGATGAAAGCAATTGCATTATTGTCTTTGATGTTTTTGATACTGAATTTCTCGTTTGATTTTTCTTTGTAGACGTTTGGAAAGTAGATTTACTTCCTCAATCAACCCTACCCTAAATCCTCAATAGGTACTTATCCCCTTAAATATCTGAAATTGATATCACTGTATTGAAAAGTTTGAGTTTGGAATACTTTAATAAATGCAATAAATTCTAAAACATGCCACCACCTCTTTATTTGTACTGAGTCCTTAATCCCACTATGTGCTACAAAAAGAGAGGAGACAAAGGTAATCCTTATAACTTATGTGAGAGAGCACAAAGAGAACATGCTTGAAGTAAAGAAGCCTTATCCAGAACAATCCTTTATGCACCGCTCTTAATATCTGGCAAACTATATTCATTAGACAAAACTGAAAAAAAAAAGCAAACCCCAAAAGCTGTTCTCCAAAGCAGTCAAGATTTAAAAACTAAATCCCTCAAAAATATATCTAAGCCTCCAAGTGGATTACTCAGATGAGTGAGGACTGTCTGAACAGTGGGTTCCAGGACTCCGTGACAGGAATTGCATGAAACAAAGAACAGCTGTAAGGAAAGGGGCAGCAGATGGGATAAGGATTCATATGAAATGATAATTTACATAGGAGTTGCCTGTCTTGCATGTATATCTGGTGAGCTCATTTAAAAATCAAAATCTAACACTTTGGGAGCCAGGTATAATAAAAAAGGAAGGGGGTAGTGGTATAATAGTCATGCATACTAGCTTGTTTCCCATAGGTGTATTCCCTTTTACTTATATTTGGAAAGGTAATTGAATTTTAAAGCAGAGTAGTTATTGTTTCTGTCAAAAGGTATTTTATTCTTGTCTTGCACACAAATGTTTCAAAATAGAAGTGGCTGAAATTTTCCATATGATTTAGTACCTCCTACTCCAGTTTAATACTGGTCAGGTACATTCTTCCAGAAAGTAAAGAAAATGTACATCCACATGGAATCACACCTGGCAGAGAGACGCCTGCCAAGACAGTTGGCATCAGTGCTCTCCCTTCAGAACAGAGTATATCCAGCAAACAGGAGAACAGTTAAATGCCAGTGTGCTTTACCTTACTGACTTAAAGGTGCAGAGAGGCACATCACCCAAAGAACAGTGGGAGAAAGAAAAAAAAAAGATATTAAAACAAGGTGAAAATACTAACACAGCTGTGGCAAGAACTGGCAAACAGAATTCGTGTTATGAAATACCCTACTGAACTGTTTAGTTACCTTATGATAGTTCTAAGTAGCAATGCCAGGGCTACATGACTTTTACAAGCTCTTAATATAACTGGAAAATAACATGAAAGTCATAGTTGAGGAGGTTTTCATCTTTGTGACAGGGTGTCTCCAAATTACAGATTTCTTAAATGACACTGTCTCTGGTGTGATGTGAGGCAGCTTTGTTATTGATGAAGAAACCGATACTTCATCTTTAGAATGAAAGATTACAGGGAGCTGCCAAAAACCCCTATCTGATATTTTGTTGAAAATGCTAGTCCTTATTTTCAGAACTGCACAGACCTCTTTCATGAATGCTTAAACCTAAATAACAGCTATATTAGCTCCTTACACAGAAAGCTAATTGTATCTGACAGTATTTACAGGCAGTTCCTACATCTGTATTGTATAGTTTGGTTCTGGTTCATAAAGCTGGGAGAATGTCTTGTCTCTTTGTACACCTTGCTCCTACCAAGTATTTGTAATTCAAGGATGGTGCTAAAAGAGAGAATCAACCTTAAAACCTGCCTACAATAATTGTGTTCAACTGGCTCCACAGATTTCAGTGCCTCAGTCTGACTGGATCAGACCCATTCAAAGTTCACCACCAGTAAGGATGCCAGTCACCATCATCTCAAAAGCTTCTACCACCTCTGACAGCTCACTTGCCCCAAGCCCAAACTCCCTTCCCTGGCAGGGCAGTAGGGAATAAAGAGCCTCTGGAAGGGAGCTGCAGCCTCTTTGTGCAGCAGCACAGCCTCTCTCAGTCAGCTGTTCACACACTGAATTAACTGGGCAATCTCATCACATAATTTTGGACGTAATGGAGAAATTGTTGGTAATCCCAGAGAACCTGCACGTAGGAAACTCTGTGATTCCTTTCCCAGCGTGGGAATCCTGGGGCACAATGCACATGAAGAACTGGCAGCAATTTCTTTGCACCAAATAGCAGCTTATCCAGTGAATTAATAGTTTGTCATCCTGGACCAAATGGAGATAAAGTAGCAGCTAGTTCTTAAACACAACTAGATAGATGTGTAGAGAGGAAAATACTGCCAAAGGAATTGAGACAAGACAAGCAGTCGACTACAATTTATGGAGTGGCTCCCAGTAAAAATACAATTACTGAATAGGTTTTGCTGTAGCATCAGTGGCAGGATGCAAATGTAAAGCACATGTGCTGCTCCTCCCCGTGAGCACTCCCAAGCAGACCCTGTGTACAACGGGACACTCAGTGCTGCCCCTCAGGGCACTGCCCTCTGCAACTGAGCTTTGAGGTGGCACAAAGCTTTCTCTGAGGAGTTTTAAGTTCTCAGCTATCACAGGTTTGGATCAGCAAAAAGGCAGGTCAACCACTGCTGCCACCTATAGCCTTCCTACCTCTTCTGGCATGCAAACTGATTACCTGGTCTGCATTACGTTTCTAACTTCATTTAGCAGCAAGAGCTAAGGAGAAATGCTGGTTTTGTGTGACATGATAAAATCCTCTTCCCTGGATCAGTCCACAGGACAAAAATGTGCCAACCTTAAGGTCATAATTCATGGCTTTTCAGGGTCAGATGTAAAATGATGTGGCTTTACTGAGGAGCCGCCCCTTGAATGTTCTCACATAAAACATATTTTGTAAAAGGTTCCCAGAAAAAAAAACAGTGTAAGGTATGTGGTTAACAGGACAAATGTTTTGGGCTTATTTATAGAAAATAAGCACAATTTTTCTTCTTTATCTTCTTTTATTCTTTGAGGCTGCAGCATTTCAGATTGCAGTTGTACATACATACACCTAAGACGACAGATATGCAATTATTGGCACTTCCAAGAAGCAAAATGTGATAAATTATTTAAGTCATCCTTTTCCAGAGACAAATAAAACTTCCTCTTTTATTCTGAATCTGTCCTACATAAACATATAGATGCCATTTCTGGGTCTATTTCTAAACCACCATGTTGTAAACATGGAGCAAATATATTTCTGCCTTTCCTTGCATATACAAATTAGAAGCCTGGTTCCCTCCATTTCTCATCACACATACAGTAACCAAAGAATTTTAACTATTTTCAACACTTCACCCTACTTTCTACTCTATACTGGGTAAACCCCTCTGGAGAATACTTTGCTCTTTGAAGTCTGTAATTAAAATCAGTGATATTTGTTAAGAAAAGTCAATTATTTGACCTCTGACTGCAAGCTACAGAGATGTTAGCTAACTCTGTGACTTTACATAAAGTCTGCACCTTTTAAAGTAAAAAGGTGTAGAATAAAACTCTGAAATCCTATAGGACATGAGCATTTAAGGGTGTGGCTCCTTGATTCCTACCCAAAAAAAAAAAACAACAAAATCCTATGTTAAACTTCTGTATTTTAAATGGTGATGAGAGGACTTAGTTGACTTTGGGTCTGTAAACTATATTTAGCAGATTTCTCTTCTCCAATAATTTGTACTCTGTTGGTGTCAGGACAAAGATATAATACTTTCAACGCACTGGATAAACTGGAGCAGAGGAAAGAAACATTCCATTTCCAATGCCAGGAGAGGCTGAAGGTGTTGCAGCAGGTGTTGTCCTTGCTATCTCACTTCTGCCAGACATTGCTGTTGCTGCCCAGCAGAACCAAAGATGTGAGTGCAACATCAGTCATCTTCATCAATCAAATGAGAGACTTCAGCTTCAAATGGTGAGGAAAACTCTTAAGCTGCCCTGGCTGACATTGCATTGAAAAGAACTGGAGAACAGCTCCATCAGCCTGGTAATCAGAGGCATTATGGGGGAGGGTTTCTTGTGCTGGTGGGAAGGAATATACTGAAGAGATGCAGAAGAAAAAAGGCTTATGTTTGCAAACAGAGGTTTCCATTCTTTTCTAAAAGAACGAGCAGGCAACTCCCACTTTCCAAGTTAAATATGCACCACAGTGCCAAGGCATCCAGTGCCCACACCAAATTAAAATGGTAACCATCACGTTAAAAACAAACTTAAAAAAACCAAAACAAACCCACAAGAAAAAGCAGTACTGTGCAAAAATGACTTCACCAACACACTGATTTTTATTCTATATTAGAGCTGTGCTATTCTTTTAAAGCTGAGCAGCAATTAATTGAGAAAACCGCAACCTAAAAATCCCCAAGACACACAGACCACTCCAGCCTTCAGCTACAGCCTCCCAGTGAGGACTGCTTACAAACTCATTCCAGTTACTATTTTCTGACAGCTACTAAAGAAAATAGAACTGCATAACAATTTTTTTCCTAAGACATGAAATAGTAAACAAAGTATGCTACATGGCATAGGAAATTAATGTTATTAGTGACAGCAATCTGCCAAAATCTGGCATAAACAGTCCACAAAGTAGATGACAGAATCACAGAGCAGTTGGGGTTGCAAGGGAGATGTCCAGTCCAAGTGCCCTTCTAAAGCAGGGTCACGAGCAGGTTGCACAGTCATTTATTAAGAAATTACACCAGTTTTCTTATTATCTATGCAAGTTTTTACCAGTGTCAGAAACTGCTCAAATCATCTTGAAACAATTAAGTGTCCAGTGACTTTAGGAAAATTGCAATTACAGTTAAAAGAAATTGAGACTATGGTGAGGTTGATGTGATGTAACTGTGACAGGAAAACAAAAAGCTGAGCATGTATATTGTCAGAACCACTCCGTAAAGACTTGCTAGCAAACAATATGAATTGAATTAAATGAAATGATTGAAAGTAGAGATAATAGAGTAAGACAAAAGGGGAGAGATGCAGAGAGGTAAAAAGGAGACAAGCAGAAGATTAAGAAGTAAAATATAAAACTATGGTAGATGGCAAAAGACACATAATGAAGGCAGAGCATAAATTTTCAAAGTGAACAGGCTCCAGCATACACGTGTAAGAACACAACTGAATAAACTGTGATAGTAAGAGAATTAGAAAGAGAACCAAAGGAGAAAAAAAACCCTGTTCCTTTTATTCATAATTTATATAAGAAAATATTTTTAACATAGGAACAACTAGTTAATGCCCTGAAGAGCAGTGTATGTACACTATCTGACAAATGGATTAATTGTATTCCCCTAGCTGACAAAAAAAAAAACTTTCTATGTATCTGACTATTCCCCCTGCCTTTCCACCCACTCCTCTTTAATGCCAAGAACTCATGTCAGGCTCTTGGTTTTTCTAGACCAACTAAAACTCTTGGTTGGGTGCAGACCTGAAAATAATAGTCTGGCTCTGAAGCAGACCTTGTTCCTATTAAAAATGTGTATTTGCAAAAAGGGGATTTCCCCATACTTTTGTTCTTATATTCAGGCCAAATTGCTTTGTTATGCAGCTTCTGGAGAGTGGATTTATTTATTAATTTTCTATTATTTTTGTAAAAAAAAGTAAAATATGTCAAAAAGGCATGAGAATTGCAAAAATCATTTTTTTATTCTCCATATTCAACCTTGAGAGAATAAAAGAGCTTCCTTAGTTTCTATGAAAAATGATGGTTTCAGTGTAAGAGAGCTCACCTGTCCCTAGTTTGAAAATGAAGATGATTCCTAACTGAAAAGAAACTGTATACACAGTATTGATAATTAGTTTTTTTTTTTTTCCTTTGGCAAACAAATGTGTTTTCTACAGTAAAGCTGTCAAAGGGCACAAACAAACTTCTAAAAGCCTGTTGAAGCAACCAGTCAATCTGATGTGACGAAACTATTTGAGTCAGTCATTCTACTAAGAGGAAAAAAACACAATAAAGAAAAGGATTCTTACAGAGCTGCCTGCCTTCAGTTTTGTTAACTCAGTGAGGGCTTTTTTTAAAGCTTTTGGTCAAACAAGTTTTTTTCTGATTATCCAAGTCCAAGTTTTTCCAGCTTACCCCAGCAAAAAAATCAGAGTTGCTTCTTGTCTTTTAGAAGAACTAGAGACTGGAAGTAGAGGAGGGTATTGCTCATGGCAGGAGCCTGAAACACTCCCAAGGTCCAAAGACTATGAGTGATATAGAGGCAAAATGGGAGAGCTACATTTGGGAAAGATGTAAGAGAGGTCACACAACAAACTGCTACGAAAACACAGAGGAATGGAGCTCTGTGTCCATGCCCAGATCAACAGGGCTGGATCACTCACCATCCTACCTATTCCTGGCTGTTCCTCAAAGAAATTACCCAATAGTCACTAAATAGTCACCAAATGTGACAGCAGGATGCCAATACCAACTGGACACACCATTTTGATCCCAGGTTCAGGAATGGGTTTGGTACCCCCAGCTCCTGGTTACCACTTCCACAATCCCCTTTCCTGCAGGGACATAGAAGGCTGACAGGAGCTACCCCCAGTAGCTCCACCATTTACTTAGAACAAGGTACCCACTGCCATTCACAACACTCTGCCCAAGTCTGAGGGCTTTAAGTGCCAACAAGCCCCATGACAGGCCACAGGGACACACAATTCCCATTTTAAGGCAGGGCTGCATTTGCCTATTGACACTACTTACACTCCAGCACACCACTGTTTTGGACCAAACTCTTAACATCTCCATGGGATACAGAGCTCTTTACGGAGTGATGTTCACATATAAAGGGAAAGAAATAATCTTTATTGTTCAAACAGACACCGTTTGTGCTCAATATCAAACAGTAAATAGCTGAGCGAGTATTCTAAATAGGTAATGACTAACTCATACTGGCCTTTAGGAAGCTGGCATTAAACACTATTATTAAAATAATTGGAATGGAATAAAAGCAATTACTTAATAGAATTGCTTTGTTTCTTCCTGTGTTCTTTTTTTTTTTTTAGAGATCTAAAAATTAGAAGCAAACAGAATTGTTCATTATGAACAAATCACAAGCTATTCTGCTTTAATATATTACAGCAACTTTGAAATAAACTATGAAACAACATTAAGGAACACCTCTACAATGAGGTGTTTTAATCCATTAAAACAGGTTCTTTCTTTTTAATATTTGGTTGCCTTACCAATATTTACATTTGCATTCAACAGAATCATCCTCTGTAGCATATCTAAATGAATTTAATTGCTTCAGCTGCTGGACAGTTATTCCTAAGATCCTTTCTCATAACACTAAATACACAAACAGCCTCTTCCCCCAGTAAGTCCTGGATAATTGCCAGCAGAGGTGTTAAGAGATGAGCAGCCATGCACGTGGCTTTTCCAGAGGGACAGACACTTGCCTTGCCACTCCAGATCAGAGTAACACTCCCTCACATTTGCCAGGGAACTGCTCGTCTGGGTGTTCCATAACCTCTTAATCTGTAACACACAGGTTATTTTAAGCAGTTTAAAAAGAGCTCACTTGCACTAAACCAGATCTTTGTACTAGAATAGATTAAGGAGACCAAACATGAAAAGCTCTGCTGTCAACTGTCAGAGAGTGATAACATGTGCTATGTGGGAAAGGTTGCTTCAGCCTATTCTGGTAAAGGAGACCTGTCCACAGTTTGAAGTGTTCAGAAAGGAGCACAGTTCTGGGAGGAAAGAGAATTTTTCATTTTCTGCAAAAATGATGGGTGTGTTCTAAGGTACCTGAAGAGTTAATAGACTTCTTAAACAGCTGATTTTTTTAGCATCTTAAAAACAATCTTTATGAACTTTTGAAAAGAAGTAAATATCGTTTTATCTGAATAAAATATTACGTAAAAAATAATTTCTGGCTCAATTATTGCTAGAATGTTTTCTGCCTTTCTAGGCTCCCTACCCCTGCCTGTGTTGCAGTGAAACAGTGTCAGAACCAGCTTCATCTCAGCTCCAAGGAGGGGAAGCTAAGCAGAGTTGGAAATAAATGAAATTTCTAGCTGTGCAAGGGGAGAGCTGGCCTGTTCATGCTTATCATACAAATAAAATTTTGCTTGGACTAAACAATAGACAGTAAAGAGAAAAGCAGGCAGATACAAAAAGAAAAAAATCAAATCAAGTCCATTAAGAGCAATGTGCTGAGATTCCGGGCTTGGAGCCAAACCCAAAGCATCCTGCAGCAGCATGGAAGCTCAGCTCACCTAGAAACACTGAGAAGGGGAATAATCTCCACAAAAGCAGCAACTGGAAAAAAAAGTAAAAAAATCAAACTTCTCTGTGAAGAAACTCTGTCTTCAAGCTGCAGAAGAGCACTGGGGTAAAAAACCAAAACTACAGGGCATCTGAAATATCACAGAAGCTCTTTCCAAGAGTAAGGACAGGATGATTTCCCACGCCTCTTACAAGAGCTCAGCTTGTACCGAATGAGCTGTCATGGCCAAACATCATTGTTTCAGTTGCAGTTTCCTACTGTTCGAAAAATGGTATTTGTACAACTTCTGTGCAAGTTCTGAGCCTTCACAAATATTAGAGAGAGAAGAAAAAGCACAGGTGAGAGATCCAACTCCTTTCTTTTTCCCGACTCACAGCTTGGCTGTGGACAAGATGGGTGTCTCCCTTCTCTTCACCTGTGACCACCAGGATGCTTCTGACTGAGGAGAGTCCCTCTACTTGACAGGAACAAGTTCCCTGCCTCATGTACAGCTTCCTCTGCCCATGGCAACCACACAGACAGCTGTGAAGTGTTAAGCTCTCCTTATGCAATCCCCCCTACCTCTGCTTGAGCACTTCATCGTTTTTGTATGTTCAAATTTTCACCAAAGTCACTAGAAAATACCATGATAAGCATAAGGTGCTATAACAAAGAGAGACTAAGTCCTGGATTTTAGTCCCAGAGTAGGAACTCAACCTAACAGTGAAATCACCCAGCTTCTACATGAGTATTCCAACTGTTTAATCTTCCTATGAATGAGGGGAATAAATATCTTTTCCTTCACAAAACTGATTTCACTATTGGAAGATCAACTCCTACTAATACAAGCAATACCTGATTCATTAACCTTTTTACAGATTATATTATAGGAATCCCTTCTCAAGTGATTTGAAAGTAAGTAAACTTTACTTTGGCAGAGTTGGTTTCTTTAAGTCCAAAAAAAATAAAATTGTGTTCAGACACCTTAAAAGGAGTTTTCCAACTGTGAAGTCTAGTATTGTTGATTAAAATGGTATCTGGAGCAAAGTTAAATAATACTTCTGGGGTTAAATGCTGCAGTTACTAAGCAGAGAGACCAGGAAAAAAGCCAAGTTTGGCTGATTTCCCCAAATGCATCACTCTGACCATCTGTGAGAGAGGTAATGTTCTCTTAAGAGAAGAAACAATTATCAAAAAATAGGTCGTGGGATTGTCTTGATACGTATTTTGTTGTTGTTCAATTAACTCTTCATTTATAATCTTCCCAAAGCACCAAAAAACCCAGATGAACCCAAACACTGTAGGCTCTGTTAAGGCATGAATTTTTTTTGGTGTGAGTGCACATACGGTGCTGTAGGTGAACCTCCTGCAACACACCACTGGTACATGGCACACAATTTTTTACTTTGCAACATTTTATCAGCCCTGTAAACACAACCCTGGTTACAGACTTTTTCCAAGCAGAGAAGTGCACACCCACCAGCATTACCCATGTCTATGTGGATAATCATGTGTGCCTGCAACTGCCTCAGCTGTGCAAAACTGAGAAAGGAAATTCTACTTCAGAAACACAAACTCAAAAAGTGAGAGGTTGATGATTGTCTGTGTGTAAACCTGGTCTCACTTCTCCTGGAAGGTGCTGCAGAAATCAGGCACTGAGCAAAGTGTCCACTTTATTATTGTTATGGTGTCTAAAAAGGCGGATTTGACTCACCCTTTGCATTATTTCCGGGGTCATAAATCACTGATCCTGAATGGTAGAGGCTTATTACTTCCCAACTGCTCTCATCTGCTGGGGTGCCCACTGGGACACGCCACGTCCCTAAAGCAGCCCTAATTCACAGGGATCACTGGATGCACTGCTGGTTGGCCTTGCTATCGAGCACAGAGCTGCAGAAATACACCATTGAGGCTCCTTTCTCTCAGAAGTCATTCAATCATTACTGTGAAAAAAGATGTTAAAGGAATTTTGAGCAAATCACAATATCTTTTTGCTTCTCAGCTCAGATCCGAGCTTCCTGCTGCATGTGATCTCATTAACGCAGCGTTTTCAGGGGCAGGCCGGAAATAATTTTCTAACATTTTTAAAAAAAACCCCAAAACATGGTGGCTTTAAAAATTCTCAAAGCTGCACAAGCTTATCTGTCTCCACTCAGGCTCACTTCTGGTGCCCTTTAGCACCACACACAACGTTATGATTAGTTTATCTCCCTGCACATACTAAGGCATAGTTACTCTAAAATAACTTCAGAAAAAATAGAACACACTTCTTCAAACATATTTTGCTATGATGCAGAGTGCTACAAAGACAGCAAGGACTATAGAATTAAGCACATGAATCTCAGCATTATTTCTAATGCAGACAGTAGAAGATACGACTGCACGGCCCCAGGCTCAAATATTATTATTCTTTGAGATATAGACATTAAAAGTAATTGCCAGGAAAATTGTTCTTCATCAATTACTTAAAATACACTGGAGTTGAACACTCCTTGCTATTTCTTCTAGGGAAACTACAAAGGGAAAGATATTTGTAAAGCATCTTTGCTTTTTCCTGTTCAGGGTTTGGGTATTTTTTGGATACTCATTGGTAAATTACAATCTGAACAGTAGCAGTTTGTTAGATTATTTTCCAGCATTTCCTTCATTGTTCCTTTATCAGTATCACTGTGTTTTACTACAAGTGATCAGAAATAACTGATCCTATGCATTGATTAGGTGTAAAAATGTTATTTAAATGATAGTCCATAATTACAACAAATTACTACGTTTTGAGTTTTTGTTGCTCATCAGATTTGAGTTACACAAAGTGAAATCTGAGGCATGAATTCCCACAGTTTACATTATTGTGCATGGAAAGACTTTGTCAGCTATGATGTAGTCCTGGCTAATCACTCAAGTAATTGATAAAAGTTGGTTATAATGACTGCAGGGAAATTAGATTAACTTGTTTGGTGTATGTAAGAGCACTCTAAAAAGCTCTGGTTAAACATATTCTTTATGATATATTCCCTGAATGAAATGGGAAGATATGTAATTCCCTTTACCCACTGCAATCTTTTCCTTTTTATTACCAATTATTTACACATATCCCTAACTGCCAAGAAATCTAAGAAAATCATCTGGACTTTTAGAACCAATAGAGAATTTGGAAATAACAAATAACTTTCAACTAGGGGTAGGTCAATTAATTTGTTTGGAGGGGAAAAAAAACCCTCCCACTGAAACTTAAAATTGAATCATGTAATGTCCTGGATTTAAAGTTTATATTAACTTAGGGAAAAAGAAAAAATAAAAGGGCTTTAACTCATATTAAAAAGACCCACTTTCTTTCTCTTTTTGGGCACACTTGAACTGTATTCTCCTGAGACACTTGCCTGACCCAAAGCCGAACAACTGCCAAGATAGTGACACAGAACAGCGTGGATAAAAGGGATTGAACATAAAAAGACTGACTCAAAACAACCATGAAATGGAAGCATTTTTGCTTTTCCTGTCATAAAATAACTCTTATTTCATAAAGCACCTCAAGAGATGGTGACAGGAAAGGGTACCAGGGCAGCAGGCTTACATGGATTTCTGCCCCCACCTCCCCAGCAGTGAAGGCCTGCACAGGCTGTGGCAGTGCCCCACACAGGGGGGACTTTATGAGTTATAAATGCCAAGACTTCAGCAAAAACTGGAAGCAATTAAGTGAATCTTCCAATTTAAAAAAGACACCCCCCCCCAAAAAAACCCAACCCAAAAAACCCCCCGAACCCACAAAAACATCCTGAAGAATTAAAGAAAGGGTTGTGGTTTTTTTTCTGTTTTCCTTCCCTCCTTTGTAATTCAGGAAAGTCTGCAGATAGAAAATTAAGATTCATTATGCTTTTAATTTACCATGATATAAAATTAGAGGAAGCTGTTTGAGAAAGCATCTTCTCCGTAACTTCAAAGACTTTGTCCCACAAAGCCTTGCTCACATGTACAGATCCATTTATTATTTCCAGTTTATGCTACCCCTGATTTTGCCTACTGCATCTAAATTTATCTCCCAGTCAACCAGAGTATATTGTCTTCCATATATTACACCCATAATGGGGCTGTGTAGGATTGTATAAAGCCATCTTTCCATGAGAGCTGGTCTCTAAGTTATACAATGGGTTGTTTCATCTTCTCCCACCTTGTACCCATTTCTTAATTTGCATAGTTTTACACAGTACATTTCAGCTCCTATCAAGATTTTATTATGAACTTATACTGAAAACATTTCAGCCTGCATGAACGTATTTTGCAATATTTTCTTCTTGTATTTATTCTACACACTCATAAGCTGTATGTTTTTCTCTGCAGTGGCATGAAGCTGGCATTTTTAACCAGAGTGGGATTAAATTTTCTGTGTGATCATGAAGCATGAAAGCTTTACCACACAAGACAGTCCCCTGTGACCTCAGCTACAGAAATGGAATAACTTTAAGCAAGTTCTTCCTAGGAATACTCCCTCTCTGCTCCCCTTCAGGTCCCTCCTCTGTTACTTTTATTAATAATGCCAACTACTTTACACCTTGCTGGATCATTATTTGGTTCTCTGAATGTTGATGATGTTGCAAAGGTAACAGAGGAAAAAAAAGAAACTCAAAGCAACGTCTAAAAATTCAGGAATTTGATTTGAACCACTGTAGGCATAACAAAAGCAGCTTTAAAGTTAGATCACAGAGATGAGGAGTTTCTTTAGAAAATGAGCAACATGAACCCCTCACAGCTCTCAGGTAACTCATGCATGAAGTGTGTAAAGTCTACATCAAATGGCTAAATATTTTCCTATCTACATTTCTATCACTGTTTCCCCATATCTAGTATTTCAGTTTTATCTTTTAAATCAGAGGTACTAAACAACTTTTGCCATCTGCTGAATTCAAGACATAGAATTTATGTTGCAAATTTCCCTCTCATTTCATTTATTAAGAGCTAAACTAACTACAGTCCAGATACTCTTGCAAAATCCACTGCACTTCAGACCACCCAGTTCTCCTGCAACTCTCCCACCTTCCCTAGTTATTTTCCTCCTATCATGCTGGAGAAATGTAAAATTTCACTGTTTCTAAAACCCTAACATGACAATCTCAGAGGAGAGCGTGCACAAACAAGAGTGGGCAGGTAAGAGGCTGACATTTTTGCAAAATTTGGAATTCCGGTCACTGTAAAATAATAAGTAAGTAATTCTGGTTTATTTGTAAGGGAGAAAAACACAAGCAGCATATCCTTGCAGATCTTCAATGCTTCAGCAATCTAAAAAAGGTACAGAATCTCAGTATGTGGTAAGCTCATAAATATATGACTACACAATAGCAAAGTCAAGCCTTTCCCACAAGCACCACCGTGTTCCTGTCTCCCATTCCCATAACTAAATTCCTAGACAGGCCTACTCTACATGAAACAGAAATGGGTGGGATTGCACACCTCAATTTTGATATGCTATACTTACACACAGGCATTGTTTCTACCAGAATTCTACTAAAATTCTACTAAAACCAAAGCTGAGCAGTGTGGAGGGAAAGTCCTTTTTTAGTGAAACACCAGCAATGTTTAGTTCTTACAAGTGGAGGGAAGGGAGGACGGATGGGAAATGCAATTGAGTATTTCTGTATTTCTTCACCAATACTAAATGGCTTTCCGTGGAAACTTACACAAGTGTTAATAATAACAAACTAAACATGACCAATATTCTCAGCACAGCAGATTTTCATCATATGCAAAACCTGGAGGAAAAGTGTAATGACTCCACCACATGACTCCTTCCACGTAGAGTGTGTGATGATGAGATGTAGTTTGGGTGGATTCACAGGTTGGTTTTGCTTCATATTTTCTCCATGTGATGAAGGGCCATTTGTAAATTATTATCTGCATTTATAAAGTTCATATAAAATTTAACTTTCAAACAGAAAAAAAAAAATCTGAAAAAGTTATAAAGAAAACAGGTAGCAAATATTGGTAAGGATCTAACCAAGTGATCTACGAATTGAACCAAGGAAGAGCAGTTCTAGAGGTGCTAAGTAATTAGCATGTGACTGTAATAATTTTTTTCTTGTTTGTAATACCCAAAGTGTGCTCTCTAGATATCTGCAGAACATGCTGAAAGCAGCAGGCTCCTACTCCTCCAGGCCCAGTGTCAGCTGACCCCCTACACCGTCCTTGGGGAGTGCTGCAGTGGGACACACAGATCACTGCCCCAGCATGACACTGCAACAGGACCAAAAGCTAATGAACAAAATACCAAAACAAACAAGCAGAAATAGTTTGGTCATTCCTTTGGGTGACAACTACAGGATATTTACATCTACGGAAGTAATTCCTACTCAAATATTTCAACTGAGATTAAGAAGCCCAATTTTAGGTGTGATTGACTTTTACAACATGTGTTTCAGGCCTTTGAAATACTTTATGCTTCTTAAGAGTTTCAGTTCTGCTTACTTTAAAAATATTTCATTGAGCTGGAAAGACAGCACTGAGAGATAGGTGAGAAGTACTCATTTCCTCACTATAATTGAGTGGTCAGGCACAAGACTAAGTTACAAATAAGCACAAGGAAAGGTAAACCCTTGAGAATTATTTTATTGGCTCTATCCTATCTGAACCCACTTGTTTTTATATATCCATAAAGCAGTGTTCTGCCCTCTGAACAGGTCTGTTATGAGAGATTAGTATCTGTCAACTCAATTTTAACATGTGTAGTGGTTTAACCTGGTAGGCAGTTGAGCACCACAGTCATTCACTCCCTCCACCTCAAGTGGGATGGGGCAAGCAATCAGAAAAAAAGGTAAAACTTGGGGGTTGAGATAAAGGACAGTTTAATAGGACAGAAAAGGATGGGAAAATAATAATAATGATGATAAAAGAATATACAAACCCAGTGATGCACAATGCAATTGCTCCCCACCTGCTGAGCAATGCCCAGCCAGCCCTTGAGCAGTGGGTCATCAGCCCCTTGGCCAACTCCCCCCAGTTTTATTGCTCAGCATGACACTATGGAATGTGCTGAGAATATCCCTCAGGTCATTTGAGGTTATCTGTGTCCCCCCCAGCATCCTGGGCACCCCCAGCCTGCTCGCTGGCAGGGCAGCATGAGAAGCAAAGTGCCCGACTGTGCAAGCCCCGCTCAGCAGCAACTCAAATATCCCCGTGTTACCAGCATGACCCTCATAATTAAATCCAAAACATAGCACTGTACCAGCTACTAGGAAGAAAATTAACTCCATCCCAGCCAAAATCAAGCCAACATATTACACATAGCAACAGAACATTCAGTGGACAGCCAATAATCCTTGTTTTAAAATGAATACAAATCAACTACTGAATTTTTAAAAGACCAGCCAGAAACAATGGTAAACTCAAAGATTTTAGACAACTTGTTTAGCAGAGTCAAAAGGAGATCTCACAGAAGCAAGCCCAACATCTCTTTAAGAGCATGACAACAGATAAGAACATGCAATCTGGATTACTTTTCCCCTTGTTTTAATTGTCACTTTAATGCAAATACTCCACAAATCAACGAACGTACTGAATTATCGGTGTGATAATACATTCAAACATTTGACATTTACATTAATTGGAGATAATGAAGAAAATATTTTTGTTGTTTGTTGGATGAGACTAAATGGGCTGGAAATTCAAATGAATAAAACATCATTACAACATACACTGTACACCTGCTCAGAGCTCTATTAACAGCCTGATATTTTTATTAGGTGCAAGCACAGCAATACAAAGACAAATGACCACTTTCACACTCCCAGGATAGAAGCAACCAGAGCTCAGTGTGTGGGGTCACTTAAACTACAGAGCTCTGACAAGTGCTTAACTAGCCCCAAAATGCCTCCACTTACTTTTGACTTTTAATTTTATAAATTATTTACAGTTTAGTAGGTGCAAAGCTGGTGGAAAATGCCTTTTCTGGCAGGTTGATTGACAGGATAATTATACTGTGGTTTTGTGTTTAGCACTGTTATGCAGAATCATAATGCTATAAAAACAAAATATGAATGTTATGAGCTTTTAACTTTGACAAGGTCAGTCTGAAGCCTACCAAACAGATGTCACAAAAAGCCATTGCTGTCATTAGCCAGGTCTTGTAAGTACAGCTGTACCTCTCCAGTTATATTTTAGTAAGACTAAATACTTTTTTCTGTATAAAATTCAAGATATCTAGTAATTCTCATTATTTATTTTGAGGAAGTGTGTAGAACCACTAGGGACAGGTTAGATTTCTCTGTGTAGAGCTTTGCCTTGCACAAATTTCTATAAGTTTTCAGCTGCAAAACAACACAACTCAATAGAATTAAGAGTGCCCCATAAAATTTACCTTTTAAAATACCTTTGATCTATGGTTTATGAGGAGTCATGATTACTGGGGGCTTCAGTGAGAGATGAGTGAGTACTCCCAGAAGAGGATACAGATAATAATTTCTTTTAAGGATTATATATTCAGATAAAACTGCAGTTCTGTGTCCATGTCCTTATTAACCCCTGTTGCTATTCACTACTGCTAACTGCAACCTTGATTAGCAATTAAAAGACTCAGATGATTGGTGAAGATACTGAATAACAAGTTGTAACAAATCTGGCAGAAATTAGTGTCCACTGAGGCCCAAACCACCCTGAGCTGTAAAGCAATAGTGTAAACATAACACTGGGGGCCAAGGAATCTTTTGAAGAACAGCTTGAACTTATTCTTTACTGCAAAGGCTACTAAGTGAATAGATTAAAGTGGCATGTCTCTAAAGATAGAATTCCAACAATGGAATGAAGATATTATAAAAGCACAAAGAACAAGGGCAAGATCTCAGTGCATGGTACAGAAAAATAGCTGCAGATATTAGGGCACCATGCATAATGCATTTTCCTGCTTATTTAATATTGCAACTTTTACTCCTGCTGCAGTCTATCAGAGGACAACTATTAAGGCCATACACTGTTGCCTTTTTTGCATGATTCTGGATCTGTGCCCACAAGCAGAACTGCAATAACATCTGAGTAAAATACTGTCCACAGAAACTTACTGTACTAATGAATGAGCAAAAGAGCAGAGGCTTACAAAGATACAATACCAAACTGTACTGGAGCAACCAGGGTCACTCTTTATTTGATCATGGGCACTCCTATTCAGACTTTTTTTTCTTTGTTAGGGAAGATTATCATTTCCTATCCTGACTGATGCTTTCACAGAAGTTTGGTATCTGCTCTGTGGCTGTTAGTTTCTCTCTCCTTTTTTATTCTTTCCCTTCTGTTGCTCCTTTACATATCTGCCCACATGCAGTATAGATAAAACTGTGCTCATAACGAAGCCTCTAAAAGAATATCGTGTCAGGAGTGTTAGTGAAAAAGAGAAACAAATAGATTCTACTTTAAGATATCTTATTTCTCATTATGTCCAAACAGTTCTTCCTATCCGCTCCCTCTCATCAACCTAAGCACTATTTTATCTTTCAGAAACACTGCAGGCAAAGTACATGAAGGAATGAATACACAAGTGATATCTGCAGGACTCAGCTATCAATTTGGGCTTCCCTGTTGTCTCGTTAGAGACAAAGAACTGTCTATAGCAGGCTCCAATGAATGATGGCTCACCAGTGCTTCTCTTACACCGTTTACTATGAGGTAAGTTGCTCTAAAAAGTGACCTCTTCTATTATCAGGTACCCAGAAAAGCACTGCTTCAACTCTGCTGTGACAGGAGATCCCACATTTCAGCCTCATGCTGCAGTCTGTTAAATATGACAGATCACATGGAGGCCTCCACAACTGTTCCATGACTGTTTGGCTTCACCCACTGTGACAGCTCTGCAGAGAAGCCAACTCCAGCAGCAAACACTCAAGAAATCTCATAGACAGCACGTACACTGTGCCCATGACAATATTTGCACGTAAAACCATATTTTTGTAAATAGTTATGATAGATTAAGAAGGAATAAACCAAATGGCTTCAGCCTATGCAACCCCTACCTATAACTGCTATAAAGACTTGGACTCAAACTGCTTTATACAATAGTTAAGTTTGAAAGAATTAATTGGGGGTAAATGTTTGGAATTATAGTTGCTCTGGCTGTCCTCACACAGACATGCTTTATGCAGAATGAGGCTATTGCAAAGATGCAATGCAGAAAATTTTGAATTCCTAAATTTTTATTTTACATTCATTATTTCTCATTCACCAGCCTAAACTTATTGTTTTGGGTTTTTTTGTTTTTCCCATGTAAGTTATAGGTGAACCTAAGGGTACCAAGAAAACACTCAACTTTTAAATTTGCCATATTTTATACAGTAGAAAAAACCCTACTGTTTCAGTCTGCCTGACTGCTGATGCAATGTCTTGAATCCTGTCTAAATTGAGAAGCAGGCCTTATTTTCCCTTCAGTATAAGTTGCTTTCAGCTCAGAGAAAATGAAACCTGTGTATCACAATAGAACTGAAGGTCAGGGGGTTATTCAGCTTGCTGTGGCAAGTAGTGTTGATCTAAATCACAGCAGCCTGCTCAGCTCTACTCACACAACAGGAAGAAGTGGAAGGGAGGTTGCACAAAGCCAGCATCAGGTTACTTCTGTCTCAGTCTTTGAAATAATTTTCTTACCCCTACAGCTTTGTTTCCTTTATAATGTTAATGAATGAACCGCCAAGGAAAAAGAAATAACTACAGAACGCCAAGAAATGGCTTAGGTGTCTGCCAGTAGGTACATGGAAGACACCACCTCATTCCAAATAATAATTTAATTGAAAATGGCTTCCTAAGGCTTTCTAATTGTCTAGCTAACATATCTTTGCCCACAATCAGTTTAATCTGGTAAGCATCATTAGGGAGGGGAGTGACTGTGCTCTTCTCATCCACAGGACTTGGCTCTGTTCTCCCCTTGAGGTGGAAGTGCACTTGCAGTCACACAGTGAGGTGGGAAATGTCTCCAGCCAAAAATCACAGCAGCAGCAAAACGTTCTGTTTGGGCTGGATCAGTTCACAGACTTGGGTTGTCACGTGGCTGCCTGTGAATTCCTGTGGCACAGACACAGGAATTGTGGGAACATATGGGACTGCAGTGGTTCCTGCTGAACTGAACTGATAATGGAACGATGGCATCAAGTTGAGACTGGCCACAGGTTAGAAACTAAACATCCTTTTAACTAGTCTGGAGTGAAAGCATCAAAGGAAGGGTAACAGAATCACTCTTCTGGTTAACTCATTTAAAAAATAAAACATTCTCACTCGGTCCCCAAACCACCAAGCAAATACATACGGCTATGTTAAAAATATAAATTGGAGTGGTGAGGATTGCTCTTATTCGAAAAGTTAAAGATCTTGTGGGCAAACCTGCCTTCAAAAACAGCAGTGTCCTAATGCAGGTAGAGGTCAACAGCCCCAGAGAGCACATCACCAACCACGGCCACCAACTAGGGAGAAACTGGTGCTTTTACAGCACATTTGCTATCAGTGGTTGTCCTAAAGTTTCACCTCTGAGGTAAGACAGTATAATTTCCATGTGTAGTAGCAGACAGATCCAGAGCCATCTATTCTCAGTATTTTACAGAGCAATAGTAGAACAATTTTGAATGAACTATGGCCTAAATTGAGGAAGGAGGAAAAAAGGTCAATAAACAGAATGAAAATCTCCTAATTTGATCCATTTGCTGACAACAAACACAGATTGGGCAAAGTACCAGGCAACTCCAACAGAACTAGCAAGGTTAATGGAGCTGCTGCTATAACATATTGTAGATCTAGTAGTGTCAGTGGCGATAGTGGTAATGTTGTAAACACAGTTTGTTTTCCATCTGGTGCGTGGTATATGCCCTTGATAAAAGGGTGCTGCATTATGCATTTCTGTTCTCCTAAATTTATTTACTCCTAAAAATGTATAATGATTTTAATAGCCATATACAGGGAGAGAACTTCGGCTTTAAAAAAAAAATGCTTGTAAAAAATTTCCCTAATGAGGTTAAGGACAATATTAAATCAAAAATATTGTCATTATAAGCATGGGATTTTTTTTTTCCCTTCAAAAAAATCAGTTCAACTACTTCTGCAGTTGAATACCCACAGAGTAGTTGATGTGGATGCTGCCTAAGACCAGAATGGAATATAACAACAATATTTTACATTTGAATTAATCCTCACCACTTTACAGACTGCCGAATACTCAATTTTGAAGATATCAATTAAAACTATAAAATATCTATGCTTCAAGGCAAATTAAAATCAATGGAAAGTCTTACCTTCCTTGCAAGTAACTTTGGATCAGGCCTTGAGAGATCACTAATACAAAAATAAACCACCTTTCAGTAGCACTTCATGCTGATGTGCAGTAGTTGTGAATCTCAGTTTCAACTTCACCTTCGGGATACGCACAGCTGAGCACATAGTTTTAATTTTCTTAATCAATGTTTTTAGCCAGTATTCTGTTGAAGCCTTGATCTGAAATATAATCACTCTTTTCATCAAAATATTTACAAAAGAAAGTGTGGAGCCCTGAAGATTCCTGTTTGAATTGTGCATGGTATCTATGGTTACAATGTATTATGGATGGTAGGGACCAGGAACACAGCGTGTGCACTGGAAAGAGCTGCAATCAGACAGAATGTGAGACAGCCTAGAGGAGGTAATACATTGTCTAGAGAAATTATGTGCATGCTGGAGTAAGCTGATTAGAGGGAATAAACCAAAGGGGGGGGGGAACTGCATGTAAATAGTCATATGTTGGCATTAAATAAATATGAAATAAAACTTTGGGGATTGTGAAATGGCCTCAGAGACAGGCCTACCTGAAAGGTAGGTGGTTTGCCATTCCCCCATGATCCCATCTGCTACCTTGTGTGTCTGAAATGACACGTCTTCCAACACACAGGTACTGGATCAGGTGCTGTTGGAGAGGGACGGCTGTCTTTGTCCCTGAGAGAACATCTCAGTGAGTTAGTCATGCCTGCTGTAAATGCTGAAATCACCAACAGCAGTGACTAACTAAACAGCCTGAAGTTTGCTGTAGAAGTGTTTGCTTCAACTCCCCTCTCTGCTGGAACCATTCAGTACACAACTGCATGTCAGCACCTCTTAAGTCACCAAGCCCTAAGTATCAGTCTGGGTTTAATTTTCAGAGCAAACCCTCAGACCTGCTGACAACCATTTTGAATAAACTATGTTGGGTAACGTTCAATAAGCATCTGCATTTCATAGATAATGTCCAGGAGTGCAAATGAGTACCTGTGTAGGAGTACAACAAACCTGTGGATTGATCACAGGACACAGACAGGGACTCCCTTTAATAAACTACTACAAAATCCTATACTTTTAAGCTTATGTAATTCCATATGATACCTGGGTGCTGTACTCCAGGGAAGCTGCAGAAGTTCTGCAGTACATTTGGTTTCAACAACTAATACTGTAGGAAGACAGATGTGCTGACTACAACCAAAAAAATTGTTCATGACTCTGGGGCTGGTAATGGGCGAGCAGGACACTGCACACATATACTGCTACTGCTGGTGGTCCCTGCTCTCACCCGAAAACAGCTTCACAAAGATCACTCTGCTCTGCCTTCCTCTACTGCTTTCCTCTGATTTGGAATGGAAATCAAAATCGCTGCTGGCTACAGTGCTAGAAAACACCAGAGAAAGGATATGGAGAGAAAGTACTGAGGAAAGGTCAAGAGATAACAGGAACAGGCATGGGAAGTAGGAACAAGGAGGAGGTTTTGCTTCCACTCTTTTTTTCATAGAAGGTGGTACTTTGTATGCACAGGATGCTTAGTAAGATCTTTTCTGATTAAACTAGGGAAGACTTCAAGCAAAGGGCAAAGGATATCACAGCAGGACTTGTACGGTATGTTTTCTCCTTAATCGGAAAACCTTTTTCTTCTTCAACTTGAAAACCCACAGAAATAATTTATTCGTGACAACAATGACTATGTATATACCAATATATTTGGTGAAGAATAATCCTGGTTTAAGTTTTAGCATTTATACTGCCAAATTTATTCAATGATATATAAACACATTTACATAATAAAGGTAAAAAAAGACATTAACAGTGTGAAGATTAATTCCATCCAACATGAAGTAGTAGCTGTGGCCTTTGTTACCTCAAAGGCTGCAGTGCAGAATCATAATGGACTTGGTTTAAATGCAGAGGTATAAATTCAGTTTTAAGAGCTGATTTTTCAAACTAAAACAACCAAAACATTAGTCCAACCACTTCTTACACACTGGGATTGTGGAGACAAACAATTCTGACTACTAAACATTCTCTTCTAAGAAAGAAACAAACCACTTCTTTTTGTCCAAAACAGAGATTTGGAGACAACTTTCCTTTTTCCAGAAAAATGGAATATGGATTTCTCCCTACCCAAGCCAAGCATTTTGTTATGTAGTAGTAAAAATCCTAAATTTTCCATTTCAGCATTCTACCTTTCCCTTCTTTTAGCCCCCTTAGGGAAACAGAGCTGAAAGAAAAACAACTTTCAGAAAGTGAACAGCCTTAGTAGCCTATTTTCTCCAGTGGAGAAGGTGAAAAATATGAGTGTGAAATGATATATATATAAAATAAGTGAGCACAGTGGAGAGAAAGGGAGAGTTAAAAAGGAAAGAAGAGCTGATGCAAAAAAAATTCTCAAATATCCATATTGAATTGTCAAGCAAGTGAAAACAGATTGAAAGAAACTGGAGATGAAACATGTTTGTATTCTCTCAAATATTCTGAGTTTGCACTAACAGAACTAGGAAAAAGCTCAAAAAACTCAGTTCCATTTGACTATACTTCCTTGGTTTTGTTCACATTTAGAGGAGAAAACTTTAAGTACAACTTGGTTCCTCATTACATTTCTTGCCAGACAAAGTATTAGAACCATTCTGAAGAAGCTTTCGAGAGAATTGTTTTGAGAGAAACTGTGTCCTTAACTGGAGAATCTGGATCTTGTGCTCATACTTCAAACTCTAAAGTAACCTTTACATTTTTAAGATGCTATGCAGCTTATTTAGCTGACTCATTGAGTTTTCCAACATTTAATACTCAATTTTACGAGAATTTTTGAAAATGTTAGACCCAATGTAGAAAGTTATTTTCCGCTGAGAAGTTGGGATAGGAAGAGAATTTCTCAACAATGCTACTCAATGTTACTGACAAAAAGCTTCCCCACACCCTCCTTCTGTAGAAAATGTTTAGATTACAGAAAATAATAAGAATGCAAATATGGTGTTCAAATGATAGCATAGTTTCAGCAAAACTATTTCCAAGGAAAGCACGCTATTAATCTCAGCTATCAGATACACAGAAGACATATTTAGGTTATATATACACCAAATTCCCTGGCTGTTATTATGTAGTGGTTACACTGCAAGTGCCAGAAGTCACCAGCAATGATGAGGAGTGTATGGCACTGGAGCTATTTAAGCAACTAAGATAAATACACTCATTGTAATAGGTTACTGTTCACACACACAGTATGCATTAGCTTTTGACCTGATGAATGTGGAGTTTAAAATAGTTAAGACAGAAAGCATAAAGGAGAAGATGTATTATTATCACACAGCAAAATGATGCTTATTCAGTTCCAGGGCCCTGACAAGCACAGGAGACAAATCTGTGTTACCTGAATTCATTAGTCCTTTTACTTATTATATTTCTCTAAACATATGATTACATTAAATTACTCCACTTTTCTCTGACTCCTTGTCATGATGAGCTATCATGCCCTTGTCATGCATGATGCAGCTGGCAAGGATACAATCCTTTTTCCTTAAAGCCCATTTTCCTTTCTGTCCTCCATTCCCCACTGGCTTTTACACAGAAAAAAAAATCAACTACTAGAAGTAACCAGTTTGCATGTAAACAGCTAGTGGGAAAGAATTCTTGATACGACAGAATTATTTTTTTTTCAACATCAAGAGTGAATAATAAGTTGTTTCAATTACCTTAGCACAATAAAATATTCCTGTGTAATTAAAGCCTCTAAACCTGCAGTATATAAGCTTGACCATTACTTAAAGATGGAGAATCCAAAACATTAAGACCATTTCATGGCACATATCTTATAAGCCATGTAACTCCAGAAATTTCCACTATATTAAACATGGTAACAATAAAAGCTCTAGTCTGCACACAGATTAAATTCTTGTGGATAGAAATTTTTTTTCTGTGTATATTCCACTAAATAACTTTGGTTGTATCATTTGGGAAGCAAGGAGCAGTTCCTGCACTGTTGCTAAAATGGTGCCATGGCAACAACAAGAATTCTTTATTCACAGGTTAACTTAAAATTTCCCTTAAATTACTTTGAGGAGCAAGGACTGAAAACCAAACCCATATATTCTCATGTTTTCATCCTCTTTTTACCAATATTCTTTATTTGTTCTGTCTGATACACACTGATTTCCCTTCAACTTGCACTTTCACTTGCATTCCAACAGCTGCCCAACTTGAACCAAACAAGAGTGACATCTCCAAACTGAGGTTATGGACATCTAAATGGCTGCACCTCATAAAAATACACACTACACCCCATCCTCTCTTTGAAACCAAATCCAATTCCTATTCCAGGGAAACTTCTTCAGCAGAAGGACAGTGCACCACTGCTGTTGGGTATTTAACATCCTGTAACTAATGGAAACCCTCTTCTCAGAAACTGAGTGGGGAGACATTCCTGTCTGGTCTGGGACTGCCAGACAATGTTCTTTTGGTGGTTTTTAGTGCATCTCTTATTTTGATTTGTAATTGCACTGAAGGATATTTTACTAATCACTTTTCATTTATGCTCTCTATTATAAGCAACATCAGCCACGGTTTTTTAAAAGGACTATTTTCCATGCATTTATTACTGTCATGCACAACAGCACACAATGAAACCATTCTACCCACACTCATCACAGGTGTTACCTGTTTTACACCTTATTTCAGTTACTCCAACACAGTCTTTAAGCTGAAATATTCTTTCAGTTTACAATTTTATCAGTGCCATTTTACTGAAACTTGATTGATATACATTGTGAATGATTCAGCTGTAAACAGCTGTGGCTCCTATATTTAAAAATTCTTGATGACAGAACTCCTCAGGAGTTTGATGGATCTTGCCAACTAATTATTAAAATAAATAAATAAATAGTGTATTAGTAAATGTGCATACTGCCATTAACTATACTGGGAAAAAATACCACAATAAAAGATGTGTTCACAAAATAAGGTTTTTCTTTACAAGTTATTGTATTTCCTTTTTCGTCCTTTAATTTTGAATGAATTCTTTAGCTGCTTCTTTAGACCATACTAATTTGTAAGGCAGATAATTCCTGGAATGTTTCTTTTAAGAATTCCCAGAATGCTTCTTTCTTAGATTCCTACTTTTCATGAAATGAAGTAATGGCAAATATTCTGTTATATATATATATACACACATATATATATATTTCTCAGTTTATCTTTGATTCATGGATCAACAGAAGAGTTATTTAACGAAAAACTATCTTAAATAAGAGCTATCTGTCACAGACCTCTCTAGGCTCATATTTAACCATATTTATTCCTTATATAGATAATGTCAGGGCTTGATTTTCCAGCACTCCTAATAATCTTAAAGATAACTCTCAAATTTACTTGCTATCTTCACTGTGATGACCTTGAATAATATAAATAAATGGTTCTGCACATTTTCTGGATTGCCAACTTTTCCCTGCTAGGCACCAGTGTGCAGTTTGCAATCATCACCTTGAGTATTTATTTTTAAATACACAGTTTTTGTAGTTTTGTGCTGCTTCTGGACTTGCTTAGAAAAAGCATTTGTATTAATATCACAACACTAAATTTACTTTATGTAAATGTACCTAAACATAAGCATCAGACAAACAAATGTCCAAAGTGCAAGTCAAATTCCATGTCAGTAAAGTATCTGAACTGTACCTTTTTAAATTCTGCTTGCAAACAGTGTGAGGATTACTAGAAGCCTCAATCCACTTTTATGACATTAATTTACCTTAAGAGATGACTGATTGGGTGAAATTGCACCTAATGATATCTGCAGCACTTACTGAGTGCCACTCATCAAAGAGATCCCAGTTTATACCAGTTGTATGTGCTGCTGATTAAAGATACAACTAAAATTGTATCTTATAGGAAGCTGAATCCCTCTGTGGACTAACACACACCACAATACAAAATTTATTGTAACTCATGGAGAAGTTCTCTGGATTTTATTTCCTTCAGAGCAATTTCAGGAGCAGTTCTGCAATAGGCTCCAGTTGCTCTCAGAGTACCAAAAACTATTGTTGGATCTGCTGCTCCCCCCTGCACTGACAATCCTGACCACAAAACTGCACAGAAACATCCCACTCAAACCTGCTCTGAAAGGAAAAATTGTTCCTGTGGTTTCTGAATGTCAGAGCTGTCTTGGGAAGGGGGGGGGAAGCTATTTGGGGATTTTGGTGATGTTTTCTTCCTCTGACTGGGCTGCTGCTCCCTTGCAATTGCCAGTATAAGTAGGGAGAAGGAATATGGGGTCAGAGGTGAGGAAATCAAAGCTGCCATTCTGGCTGCAGCACAGACTCACAATGGTCTATGCTGACCTTGAAATTGCACCCAAGATATCTCTGATAAGATATTCATGTGTTCTTTTCCAGACCCATTTGTGTAGCTTTTCCTTTTAATTAGTTTTTGGATATGATAGATCATGCTTTCAAGAGCTATCATGCTATCATATTAAGTTTTATAAGCTTTAGGAAAAAAAAAAAGAACAAAAATATGAACTTCAAAGGTTGGGCATAGAATAATAAACAGAAGAAAGGACATACCCACACCTTGGTGTTTCAAACAAGCTGTTTTCCACAGGCAAAGAAAGGTCATGATATTCTGACCTCAATGGTTTTTCATCTATTTTCTCATATTCCAGAAGTTTGTGTTCTAACCATCAGAGAGTGAAGAGTCACATCCATTTATTTTCTCCTTATTAGAAAATATTACATATTTTGTACAAACAGCAATCTATCCAACACTAGGGTGCACTCATCTCACCTTATAACACTAAGGGTCAGAAAGTTACTTCTAGATGACGGGAGAATGAACTTTTAAGCTTCTTTCTGCCTACCTGAAAGTAGGGATTTAAAGCCAAATCTGTCACAACTCAATCATTCCAGAACATTCTGCAAGAGAGCTCCTTATTCCATCTGTTGTGGGAATTCAGAGTGGCTACATCTGCTCTACTTTGTACAAAGCACTTCATTTGGAACAGAAATGAGCAGTACTCCCTGAATCTGCGTGCTGACTTCAGAGCAATTAGGTGGCACCTAAAGGGAGGTATTTGCCTGGGATCCCAGATCTCCACTCTCAAGTTTAATCACTGGGAAATACTGTTAATGGGTGACATCCACAAACAAGGAGCTACTGGATCTCTTGCCTGGCAAGGATGTCTTCTCTGCCAGAAGAACATTCATAATCCCAGCCAATAAATTTAAACTGAAAGTGTCTTTAAGCTCTGTTCTCTTTTTTAATCAAGTTTCATCCAATAGTTAGGAAAAAATCAATAGTGCTACATCTTTATACTTGTTGATCCCCTTATAAACTGATGCATCAGTCTGTTATTACCAAGTATAAGTGCCTCTTTCTGCAAAGGCTGAACTTCATAATCCATTTTGCACCTAAAACCAATCTCCAGACTGAAAAAGTCCCCAACAAAATACACCAAGAATCCTCAGGTCTGTGTGTGCACCGACTGCACCCTGAAGGCATTATGCTAAGCAGCAAAAATAATTTTTGTGAACTGTTTAGACCATCAAACCAAGCAAGTACAACAATTCCAAACATTTTTTCCTTCTCAATTCTGCACTTCAGATTAAAAAAGATGTCTGTTACTACTTACCAGTCTTCTGCTCTCTTCAAGACTGGTGACTATTCACTCATTCAGTAATTCTAAAAAAGAAGAAAGCAGAAATGCTTATTTTAGGTGCCACTGTCAGGTTTAAGTTGATGTAAGTATCCCAAATTCAGCACTTTTCACAAGAGATGGCATAGTAAAAAAAGGAAATGTTGAAAAATGTTCTACAACTTGCTAAAAGTTTTCCCATAACCAAAATCACTGCAGTAGACTTGAACTTGTCTCTGTGAGAAAATTGTTCTCCCATCCTCTTTATTGTCTCTCCAGTCCTTAAGCACAGATGGACTTGTGTGTCTTTCCTTATGGAAAGTGCAGGGATGCCCCACAAATTACTGCAATCTACAGGTTTTACTCCTCCTAATAATGGAAATTGGAGTTCAAGGAATTCAAAAACCAAAGGATCACAACTGTACCTATTCAAAATACTCTTATGCCAGTTGTTTCTCTCTGGTGTTTTCTTCATCAATGTAGAAGATGCAGCTCCTGCCTAACTCAGAGTCTTTGACAGTTACAACCAAAAGAAGTCAATTTGAAGATTGAATTAAAAAAAAAATAAAATCTCTGAATACAGGGGGGGAAAAAAGCATTTACATAGCTTTATAGAGGAGTCCAAAATATTTTTTCATAGTTTATGCCAAAATGTTAAATGTACATATACATTTTTAAAGTATATTTATTTTAGAAGCCATTATTTTAATTTTTTTTTTTCCATCATGCAATTTCATTGCAGAATTTAAACTTCATTAACAGAAGCTCCCTACACAGCTTAATTTATCTTGGATCTAGCTGCACTGAGAGCTGTCTATTCTAGCTATGATAAGGGAATGTTTTGGGCTACTTTTTAACCTCAGTGATGCCCACAAATGGAGATCTGACAAGAACTGCTTTCAGCGACAAGCGGGCTGGCAAAGCTACTTCTATTTCCTACAGAAATGTCAAATAGCAACAAAGAGAAGCACTTAAAGAGTAACACGAATTTGTATACAATACTCTGTTCTGAGGCAATTAAGAGTTTCATTTACAGCAGCTTGTTACCAAAGTAGTGCCAGCAGTGTTTATTAATTAAAGGTGTTTTTTCATCCTTAGCTCCTTTGTGAAGAAAGTGAGAATTAGCCTACTGTTTCTGGGGAATTACAGTTTTCTAATCATTTAAAAAACGAGGGTGACTAGTTCTGCCACCTATTTGCCCTGCAAACATTCTGCCTCTTGCACACGCCAGGAATTATGACAGCTCTCTTTCAGACCGCCTATACATGACTTTAAATATTGCTCTACAGATCCTGGGTTATTTTGTACATCAACCAAAATCTGGGCTGGTGTTCTTTTAAAGAAACTCTACTCTTGCCTTTCAGAAGAACATGTTGTTTCATTCCCCTAAAGAAGCTCAGAACATCAAGGAAAATAACATCAAGTGATAGCGGGTTCAAACGTATGTCTAATCTTTACAACCCTTCAGTAGTTACATTAAAAAAAGTGAGGCATAATTTATTTCTGATGAAACAGAGTTGCTCAGCTTTCTGCTAATAGGATCCTCAGGGCAAAAGGGGTAGGGAAAGCTCTGATAAAAGAAGAGAGCTTCATTTTACTGTTTTTTTTTCTAGTCTGGAAACAATAAATTAATAATAGTGTTTACTCTGATTATCGTTGATTTAGGATAAATTGTTCTCATTTAGCAAATGGGGAAATGAAATTCAGTGCCCAAGGGACTGAGAATATAAATCTATGCCAAAGGCTACAATTGAAGACACATTTACAGACCCATTCTGAATTCCTGGATTCATTCCAACCATTGCTGATAGTAGGGAGGCTGATATTCCAGTACCATTTACCAGTTTAATGATGCAAGTTGCCACTCCTTTCTCCTCCCCTCTCTTTGCTTCCCCTTCTTCTCTCTTCATGTCCCTCAGGAAACAATTTTTTTTTTTGTTTAAATCCTTGAAGGGTCACTATCTTATAAGTTTTTTCTTTTGGAAAAGCCAGTACAATTCTTTCTCAGAGGTACACACCTATGTTTTGATACTGCTCATCCAAAATTATTCTTCAGCTAGCCAATTCTTATTCAATGTAGGAACTGAATAGGGAAATGTAAGAACTTTGAAAGGGTATAATGTCCTATTTAAAAAAACCTAAAAGTACTTCTCAGGAAAAGCATTGTGAAAGCAACAGGAACACCATTATTCAGCCAAGAAATAGCTAGTATACTAAGGATACTATTACATGTATTTTCCTTTCTTTAAAGTGCTGTAGTATCATCATACTTCCCATACCTGAAGACAACAAAAGACAATACATAGCACAGCACTGAAGCTGATGGCACACAGCAAAAGCTTCAGGCTAGTACTGCATCTGCTCCTATGAAAAGTATCACTGTTTATTACCACTCATTAAAATTTAATTTGA
Organism: Lepidothrix coronata; assembly: GCF_001604755.1. Lineage (NCBI taxonomy): Eukaryota > Metazoa > Chordata > Aves > Passeriformes > Pipridae > Lepidothrix > Lepidothrix coronata. The sequence continues at coordinate 858,524 of NW_016690301.1, read as the reverse complement.
TAGAGCATCTTGAAAAGTTCATTTTTAAAATGGAAGTATTATAGCTCATGTTACTGACTAGTTAACCACTTTGAGAACACAAGACTTCTCAGACTTGTTGCTTTCAATTATTAAAGAGGAAAGCATAAATCTGATTAATTCAGCTTTTTTAATAAAAGGTAGTTTATTGTTTTCCTGTTTAACTAGCACAGTCATCTGCTTTGTTTTGATTTCTCCTGATAAATACCTTGATCTTGAAAATGACATTCTGTTACTACATTGATGTTTGACTATGTGTTCGTTGCTTCACATTTCATTTACTGTATTCTGAGATGGCATCATGAATCTCTATGTTTTAGTTACTTTTATAATAGGTACTACATTTTACCACAGTATGTAGAAGTGACAAACTACATCTGAAAATATCAAACCAAAGATTAGTTTAGGAAAAGAAAAAACTTATACCTAGATTAGCCTTCAAAGTGTTCAGCAGAATATCCCGATAGCATATTCATTATTTGAATCTTCATATTCAGTGCAATTTGATGATGCTCAGAAACCCATTCTGATGAGTGTTGGTGCCAAAATGGGCTTAGCACACAATTATTTACAAGCGTGCAGGGTATTTTGCTGCTTCCTGCATAACCTGGCAGTGCAACTTAGAGGTGATCCATTTCTTTCAAGTGAAATTGAGTTACAAGTGCATAAAAGATCGGTTTTAACCCTTGAAAATGGGAATTTAAACCTGAAATTCAATTTCTTTACTGCTAGTTTAAAGAAACATTTGTGTCTTTAAGTTGTTCCGACAGGTCCTCATTGTTGGCACAAAGACTGTGCTGACTATTTGAATGCTATGAATGGCTTCTGGTGCCCCAAATTACGGGTTTCAGGTGACCAAATAATGACACAGGGGGATAAGTTTGTTATACCTCTCAGTGGCTATGTTTTTATTCATAATATTGCTGACCATCTCTTTGGAAGGATCTTTCTTTCCAGACTTGTATGTAGCAAAATGATGCAACTGTATGCAACAACAAGATTCTTCTCATCCACACTATTAACTCAGGTGAAAGAGGGAAGTACTGGCTGTTACCTAAATTAAACAAATACTTGTACTGGGTAATGGCAGCCAGGAAACACTTTGGTTTTACAATGGGGAAAAGGAAAAACACCAGAGCAATCAAGACATGCCAGTGTCACAGAACAACCCCAAAGATCTGTAAAATCTAACCCACATCTTCTATTCCTTGTCATCCCACTTGTCCATGCTGCCATAGGAATGTTCTTTTAAATATCTAGAAATCAGTTTCTTAAAATTGCCAGCAGGATACACAAATATGCAAGTAAAAGTTTACTCTTCAGTCTTACTGAGCAGCACATCATATCAGGTAAATTGAGGATGACTTTCTAAAACTGAGTAAATGGCTTAAGATGTGACTTCATCACCTTCTTCTCCTCACCACAATTTACATTTCAGAGGGAAATGGTAATGTTACGAAGATTAAAAGAAAAATAAATGAAACTGCAAACAGACAAGCCCTACTAGTAAATGAAAGCTTCTTTACAGGATACTTAAGTCAGACGTTTAGAAGCAAATGTAATAATAAATAATCATCACGCATGGAAACTAAGGAATATCAAGATTGCAAAGTATAAATTTCATCTTCTCTTTAATATGATTAACATATTTACAACACACTGATTAAACACATCTCAAAGCAGAGAGACATCTGTAACAGATGTATGTTCCAACTTTGATCTACCAGCCTTGAAAACACCTCCTTAGCTCTCATATCCATGCATTTTTTATTTTCAAGTTTTCCCAGGGTTTTAAGCACATACTTTTGTGTCACTCATTCTTGAGGTTTGGGCAGGTCTTAAAATCTTGTGCAGGTCTTAAAATCTTGTGCAGGTCTAAACCCAGCAGAAATGAAGGATTTGTCTATCTGAGACTTATTGGAGGATCAATGAAATATTTACCTTCCACATAGACTTCAATCAGAGCTCCACACAAAATGCTTTAGCAATCAACTGTTTTTAATGCACAGCCAGAGAACACCCTGAGAATAACCCAGCCCAGTTAGCAGCTGGCACAGACACAGGGAATGGAATGCCTGGACTAAATAGTTTGTTTAGATTGAGCAGATTCAAACTCCAGATATCAAACTGCTCCCAGAGAATGAACTAAAAGGTGATGGTGAACACCTTCAATCCTTGAAATGAAAGGTATTCCAGACTGCTGGAGGTAATGTAAGATTCAGTAGGACATGTGCTTTCACTTCCACTCCTTGGACTGCTTTGACATCTCCTACTGAAATTATAATGGACTTGTTCTGAGGGGAACACTGAAGGCAGGCATGGCAAATATAGCCACGTTAAATAGCATTTGTAGTTTGCCTACTGTGATATCATCTTGTAAGTAAAGTTTAAAACCTATGAGAAAACCTGGTCTAATAAGAAATCCCTTTCAACAGAAACACCAGGTTACATTAAAAACAAAGGATTTGTTTCTTCTTTTAATACCTTTTTGAGACTGCAGGCTTTGGCTAAACTGAAGAGGAATATCTAAGCACTTATACCTTTAGCTATCCAATTAACATTCTGATCTGCACCAGAAAAAGAGAAAACTTTAAAAAATCATGATAAGTTACTCCACAAACATTTTCCAGTATAGCTGGTTGAATTTTGTCATTCTGGTAACAAGCAACAATTTTCCTGTAGTGCATCATCAAATTATACACTACCTCTAAAATTCAAAGTATAAACAGATGTAAACGTTAACTGAGGAACGAACTGAGATATGGCACTTTCTCTGAAGTTTCCTAATTTTTACTCAATCATTCTAACATAAAATCAGGAAGACTGCAGTTCAGAACCAGATTTTTTGGAATTCCTTCCAGAGCAAGAAGTTTACCTGCACAGTGCCATCAGTACATTCATAAAGGAATATGATGAATGCATTTGACTCTAAACCCACGTCCCTCCATAAGGCTTCCAAAGTTCTTTAAAGGCACTTGCTTTTTACTGGTAATAATTCCTTGACAGTATCAGCCTCCTGGTAAGACGTGCCCTGAAAAGGCTCTGAATTTTCACAAAAGCCTCTCTACACGGAAAGTAGCAAAGCTGCCTGAACAGACATCCCTGGATTTTTTGCTCACAACACTTCCTGATAACCTTACCTATTATTTTCATAAAATCTTTTACATAGGTATTTTAAAAGGTCTTTTTTAACCAGGGCAGCCAGTTATAGAGAGCATAGGAATAGAAAGCAATAACTCATATCAGGAGGTAAAATGTCCTTTCAGGTGCAGTTTGCAAACTCACCCTTGTTTGCTACCTACTGCCTATTTTTTAAATAATGCACAAATCATCTCCAGTACCATGGAAATAATCAACAGAGAATCAAAACCTGGAGCTTCTACCAGAGCACAAATCAAAAGCTGTTGGAATCCAACAGCTGGAGCCTGTCTCATTATTTCACTGTGCTTTGATGTGCTTTTCAGCCAAGTATCTTAGAGATTTACTTGCAGATATGTCTATCTATAAATTCTACATTGCTTACATGTTATAGTTTCCAATGGAGATAAATACACTGAGTTCTCATGTAAAAAAAACCTCTCTTGTTTTTAAGTGTTTTATTAAGCACAAAATCCTGTAAATAGGGGAATTGAAAATCAGCTGCATCTAATAAAAGAATAAAGTTTGTTATTGACTTTGAGCTGGTAGTTTCCATTAGATTATCCATCATGCTTTTATTATGTGATCAACTGCTTAATTAATTTTGTACTCATGCATTTAGGCAGAATGCTCTGTGTTTCAATGGGGTTTACTGTAATCCTGCACCTGCGGCCTCAGAGATTTAGGCAGCTCTCTGTCATAAGTTTATGTTGTGCCTATAATCACATCAGCTGGAGTATGGTTCCAACCATCCAGTCTGTTGAAATATAACAGCATTAAATTTTTGAGGCACAAGAAAATTTACATCTGTGGTTATGTATCTTTGGACCTTAATCAGATGAAAGTCACTGAGAGATATTAAGAGAGTTAGATACAATATTTTGCTCAGCCAGTTTTAGTGGATGTATCAGACACTGTTTTGATTTTCCCTGCTTATCTGGTAATATGAACAGATGCAATCATGCTATTGTATAATGAATGTTGATTGCCAACAGTATTTGATTTTGCAACCACTCTGCAGTGATAATTAAAGATAACTTGATACCCTATACAGTGATAGTAAAGACTGCTTTGTTGCATTGTTGCATAAATAAATGCCATAGAGAGAATGAATGTATTCACTCTAACTTTTTATCTGGCATGTATTTCAGGGCAGAAAAAGGTCACGAGTCTTGATAAGACAAAAGTCTTCATTACAAAATTTGTGTTATTTATCCTTTATTTTCTTCTGGTTTGTGGAATATAAACTAAGCAAAGCTTTAGTACTTTATGACACATTAGTTCTGACTTCTCCAAAAAGGAGAAGAAATGCAGTACCATGGAAACTGTGCTATTGCCCACTGACCACACCAGGCCTGCTTCAAGAGTGCTGGAGCCAATGGTACTATGTTCTGTGATTACAGTGAGCTTCAGGTAAGGCCCACATGTGGTAGACATATAGGTCCTTATTACACCATTCAAAAATTTTAGGAGGAAAACATCTAAATGTACTTTTTCCACCAATAAACTTCAAAGTTCAGATATTCATACCATTATAATTTTGGCCAAAACCATATGAACTTGATGTTCAAACTAAACCATACATAAAATGTGAGATAGGAGCTAGGTTGGAGTTGTTCCCTTATCAGTAGCCCAGGGAAAGCATGAATAGGCTCAGACTACAGAGATTAATTTAATTTTTTTCTTTAATTAGACATAATGGCTCTACAGCTCTTCTCCTTCATAGTGGAAGAAATCTGTCACAGCCCTGCAACTGCTGCTTTGCTCATATCCAGCACGTTCACTGGGCAGAGTGGATGTGAGATGACACAGAAATGCATCTTTATCCACTCAGGCATGCAAAACACTGGCACTGTATCCCCTCCACTCCCTGCATGCTCAGGAAGGCAGAGAAGCAGAAACACCTTCCTTTGTACCCCCACAGCCAAGCCCTTTTCTGACTATTTGGAATACGTGCAGCCTTTTCCAGAAGCCTGTTTCAGACAAAGCCTCAGCCCAATGGCCATCAGCATTGTGCCTCCACCCTCACAAACTGTGATGTGCCTGTTTGAGTAAGGCTGCTAGAGCTCTGCAAGTCATCTGTGGATAACAGCATTAGCAGGGTCAGCATCATGGTACAGCACATCACAACTCTCTCAGTCCCCAAACATGCAAATACTTGCTGTATTCTTTTAATAACTGCTCCAGGCTGCACTGTTTGACTGCAGTTCTATGTACAGCACTAAGCAACTGATGTGCATCTTCAATGTCAATATTACATATTGCTTTTTATCTCTGGAGTTTTATGTTTCACTTTTAATCATAACTCAACAGACAAGACAGTGAGCTTCTTAGTTCACTGGTCAATATAGTTAGCAGGTGAACTCCTTATAAATGACAGAAGTGCTTTCACTGCAGCAGCTCTTCCTGCTTTAGAAAGGATGTGTCAGGTGTTGAAACTTGCCAATTAAATTACCTTCATTCTTGATGTGAGCTTTAGTCATTGAGTGTGTTGTGTGCTGAAATCTCCCCCTCTCCTGCTCAGTCAGAACTGCAAGACTAACACCTATACATTCCCTTCTGGATCACCGATAATTTGAAGCTGATAATTATTTCTGTTTTTCACTAAGAAACAGAAAGATATCTCTGCCTCTGATGTATTTCCACGGTGTGTCTTTGTGTATGTCAGAAAGCCATCACTTTCCTGCGATCTAAGAAAGCATTTCTGCTGACATTTTTCTTATGACTTTTCATTCCAATTTATAAAGTTACCTGTTGAGGAATTTTTATGATACCACCTACTTCCCCCATGGAGGCTACCACCTAAGCCTTGATTAGTTCACAGGAGATCAAACTCCCTAAAAAGTTACTGTCAGTTGCAGTTTTTAAGATTAAAACTAGGTCAGGTTTATTACCTACATCAATTCTTTTATGTAGCACAGCTAAGACAAAAAAAGGATTGTAGGAAAAAAAAAAAAGAAAGGAAAACAGGACTGAAAGTCTAACTAACAGATACAAAAATGCTTCTCATCTCAAAAGTGAAATGCCAAAAATGATTTTTAACTTACCAAACCCCCAAGGCTGAAGCCATATAGTCTCCAGCTTTGTCTAAGAGACCTTACAATAGTACAGGAGGTTTTGTTACAGAGATGGCATATGAGCAGAATCATTTGTAATATGGAATCCCTTAGATATTCATTCAGCAAAGGCTGTGGAAATGATTTTTGTTCTGATGAGGACAGAAATAGCTTTTGCACAATATTGATCTTTTCCATGTGTTAGGATTGCTCTGTGTAGTTTTGGAGAAGCTACACTACAATTGAAACAATAGTAAAAGCTTTATAAAAAGCTGTTTTGTACTATATTTAATTACTTTTTTTTTAACACCACATGATAATATATTGCTCTGTGGAATCCCTGATGCCTTTCTACAGCTAATGTCTGTTCACTATTGACCCTTTATTGGGGGTGTTTTGTTGTTTCAGCTTCTGATTCAAGAAATACAAACTATCTGCAAGAGAGGGAAGCACCTTCTGAAATATTTAAGGCTTGTGATTAAATTCCAAGGGGTTTCTTTAATTTGGACTGACCAACCAATCTGTATGTGACCACTTGTCCATGGCCAGGCATAGAAGCAATTATGAACACAGAGAAAAATACTTTTTAAATTTTTTTTTGTTTCTTTTCGGTGCAGTATCAGTGGTGCTCATATTTTCAGGCCATCAACTACTCAGAGTTTAAGCAGAGAGTAGCAGACAGAATAAATCTGCTTTTCCAAAAGCACTGACAAAATGATGGTTATGGCCACAGCATTCTTGGTTTTAAGGGACATTTCTAATGAACCAAAAAGATATTAAAGTAGAAAGTTAATATAGGAAGTAAAAGCTGTTAAGTAACCACAATGTCCTACTACAGTAGCGAAATAATCATTATTAATCTGCTTGAACCCACTGACTCTGTGGATAAGCCATGGCATTAGACACAGATGGTATTAAGATATACTTTGCAAAAACAGGCATCTCAGGAGAGAACACGACTTCAACATATTTTTGGGTCATGTCTCCTCTCCTGCACCCTCCTTATTCCTGCCAGTACTAATTAATGTACAAGATCAGACAAACATTGCCAGCAAGTGTGTGACAAGCAGCCTAAATGGGAAGCTTTTCCAACAGTAATGAAACACATGGGAAGTGGAACGAGGTGTAGACAGAGTACCATTATACTGATTTTGCCATCTATACAGCTCAAGTCAAGTGCAAAATCTATAAACATCAAGGAAGAGCCCTGTGGGTCAGTCAGAATGCTCAGATCAAACACAGACTGCATGTGTAAAGCCAGTTTACAACACTGAAGGACTGAAGCTGTGCATCAGTGTCCAACTCCACACATCCCAACAAAACCAGAATATACCCATACGTATACTCTTCCCCCAGGTCCTTTTCTTTAGCAGATCCAGGCCTACTATAATGAACATCATCTTCCTCTTGTGCAACAGAAAAATACAAAAAGGAGCAAAACTCACTCGTTGCTTTACTTAGCAACGTTTGAGAATGGAACCTTAGATCTTCCCCTTCTCAAATCTCTTCTTAAATAAGGTACATGATTATCTTTCGATCCTTGTCAACTTTTTCTAAAAGTTCAAAGTTTCAAGAGGGTGGGTATCAACACCTCTGAGCTTCCAGTGAAGCTTCTCTGAAGGTTTTACACTTTGTGCCCCCAACCACAGGCAAGAGAGACCTTTTCAAACACCGAACAACCTGTTCACATTTTAGAATAAAAACAGAAAACAAAATGCAGAAATGTAAAATGCAGAACACACCAGCTGGTGTGATGAGACTGTTAGGTGCCTACTTTGAGAAGGACATCTGATATGTTTTGAAGCTGGTTCCCTGCCAAGTCTCCAAACCTTACCACCAGAAGTCCCCACCCCACCCCAAACCTCAGGGAAAAGAGGGAGAAAAAAACTAAGAAAACCCGAAACGAGAGAGAGACAGCTAAAGTGATATATATATATTCCAATCAGTAGCCCGAGATCTAGTAACTAAAAGAGTTAACAAGGAAATATCTCACACTTACCCTGGGACAACGGAGAGTCGCTCTGGACCGATCGCCGGCAACCTCCGCCTCCCAAGGTCGGCAAGGCCCAACCAGGCCTCACTCCCCAACACGGCAGACCCGACACCAGGGAACCTGCACCTCCAAGCCGCCGGAAGGAAAGAGAACAAAGGCCTCTCCTCCTCTCTTCTTATAGTCTGGCTTACGTAAAAATCGCAGGGAATACTGGGTAAATCTGGACCCTTCCTTGGTTACAAACTGGTCACCAAGGAAGGCCTAGCCCAAACCACCACAACATCCTACACTCTAGAACCTCAACAGAGGAAGGAAATGCTGTGTTCTAACCCACACAGGACAGTGCCAGACAAGGGGGAGTTCCCCAAACACTCCTATGGTAGTTAATCTATGGTAGATTAAGATTGTTTTTTACAAGAGCAAGGTTTTTGGATTACCTATCTGAGGACAGGAAGCAGCTGGGTCTAAACAGTGCATCCTGGACTGTCATGACAGAAATAAGATGTAGTTGAAAAATACTGTGATGATACTTGACTGGAAACCAAAAAAAACCCCACACCCAGGTGGACTTGATGTTGCCTACTTCTAACCCACAGCACCATGAGCTGAAGAAAAGCTCTAACTTCTTTTGTTTTACGATAAAATATCTCATACTTCCCGTTTACCAACTTGGAGCCAAAGCTCTTGCCTAGGAGAAAAAACAATAAAATAAAAATCAGTCAATACTCTTAAGTGTGGCAAGCCTAAAGATAACAGCAGAAGGCAGCTGTTTAAAGAATAAAAACAGTCCCTCCTTAAAGGAGAATCTACCCTAAAGAGGGAAAAAGAACTAAAAGAAGCTTTTAGAAGTCCAAAGAAGTTTCTGAACCTACAGAAAGCTTTACCCTCAGAAAGTTTTCTTGCTTGTGTAACTAACCTCTGCTGTATTTCATATATCCTGCCTCTGTATTTGCAGGAATGCACTGTTCCACACACCTCACTCCCAGACCCCCCCACTTCCTATTTTTCATTGGAGCAGTGGGCTCCAGCCTTGTGTGAGCCTGCAGCACTCCAGATGGGTCAGAGAGCTTTGCCAGCCAGCCTTGCTCAATATCACAAGATAATTTTACAGTCTTCTGTTTAAACATTGCTCAGTGACTATGATTTGTGATTCAAAATAATAATGGCATATGGCACAGCTTTAATAGCACTGCCATTTTGGATGGAGTGCAGGGGGGTTTTATTTTGCTTTATTATAACACAATGGCTGCATTAGCTGGTGCAAATGGACAGCCAAGAGTAATGAGGATGACCTATTCAGTATGGAAGTTTTGTGGGAAGGCCTTCTGTGCAAGCTGGCTAAATGATGTAATACCAGGCACAGGGGTTCCAAGGGCTGAGGAGATGACAAAACATTAACTCAGTACCTCTTTAAAAGTAAAAAGCATTGCCTCAGGGGTTGCCTGACTCCACTCGTTTCTCTTTTTTTTTTTTTTTGTTGCTATCAGAATATCTAGTTGGGAATTAATCCTTGGTAGCCTTTTAAACCATTAAAATGTTCAGGCTATTTTTCCTCCATCCTCTAAAATGTAGTTGTACTTTGGGCAGGTATCATACATTTGATTTCAATTTCCTTTCTATAAACTCAGTTATTGCCCAACTCCTTTTATCATTTAAACAAGAGAAGGAATTCAAGAGCTTGAAAGAGCTATAAGACAGCAGATCAACACACTGGCAGTGAGTGACAGTTTAAGACTCTCAATCCCACAGCTGAAATATGAAAATTATTTCTCAAATAACATAACCATATAACACAAATATCACTTCATTCCTCCTCTGACAAGGGGTGCCTTCTTCAGTTGTACAACTTTGAAGTTCACACACATACTTTAAATTAGCTCAGATTTCTTCTACTCCCACCATTAACCTCCCAGCATTCAAATTCTTTGCTTTTTCCCTGTCCAGGTCTCCCAAAATGGAGGTTGTTCTAATGCAGTTTTACCTACAACCACGACTGTCAAAGAAAAAATAATAAAACCTGACAGTAGTAAGTAAAATAATCAGAAACTTAATTCAAATTTAATGTAACAAAAATATTTTGAGATGTGACAGATTGTTAGTGTTTAGGAAAAAAGAGTCAAAATTATTTTGTGTAAGTTTTGCCTTCTTTTATTTAGCTGAATATTTGCATAATTTCTCTATGTCCCAGCTGCAGACATGTTGCTAGAGACACTCCATCAACCAGCACATATCTGGGTGCAACTGAACAATGGAATAGTATCCTAATACTAAATATGTACTCAGCATTGTACAGCTAAATATGTACCCAGCAATGGAGTTACATCTGCATTGATAGTGTATTTTCTTACAATAACATTTTAATGTTATCACTAAAAAAGTGATATATTCAAGTGGTTTAAAGGCTCTTCAACAGAATCTGTTACTGCAGCCTGGAATCTAAAGGAAATACTACTTATCTCTCGGTCTCTTTTTGTTTTTATTATTAGAGTTGTCAAAAAAAGTATAAAATCATGTAGTTCGACTATATGAGTATCAGGAAAAATGGAGATGTGCTTTCTTTAAACAGATGACCATAAAAAAAATATAGTCCACATTGCTGGCCCTCCCTTTCATTATGAGGAAGAGCTCCTCACAATTTTCAGACTGCCTTAAGCCAGTCTTAGGACCCATAATGAGAAGAGAAAAAGGAGAAAGTGTTCTGCAATTCTCTCCCTGGCTCTGAACTCCACGCTGGAAACACTGCCATCCATAAGTGTTCCTCAGATCCACATAAATGAAGTCCTGCACTCCCAAAATGCTGAGACAGAAAACACACACTCAGAGCACTACCTCTTTTGAGCCCACACCATCACCTTCCCCATTAGAAACAGAACATGGAGAAAAGAAAGGAGACAAACACCCCACATACTTTCTTAGTCTGCATGAACCTGTCTCACCTGAAAGCCTTCAGTCCCTAATAATACACTTCTTGGATTTAAGCATCCTACTGGATCCATACACCTGAGCTCTTTGAAAACACCTCTCCAAGGCTCAACGTATCTTTTAAAATCTGTGGGCTCTCTCCTATCTTGATTCTCTCTCTCACACTCTGAACAGCTGTGGAAAAGCAGCTTCTCACAAATCCTCTGCTGCTTTGCTGTCCAGTGCTGCATCAGTAATCTGTGCCAAAGCCGCTTACGGAACAGCATCCACAGGCTGGGGGAGAACTGTGGGCTAGCAATGATCTTAAAAAGAAGAGGAGATGGTGACCTGTGAAGTAGAAACCCTTCGGAAATTGTGTTTGCCTGTTTTCCTGCCCTGCAGCTGACACTTGAACGGGTTGCTCATTTAGCAGCATAACCAAGGAGTAAAAGCGAATATTTTAAAACCTTGGTTTTGAGAACTGGTTAAACACATATTCTGGAAAATATCTACCGCCCTTGTAACTAGTCTGTGCAGAGTACTGTCCACTGAGCAATGTTTAGAAAAAGGGAAATCCTTAGAAACTGTTCTGCTTTGCTTCCAGCCTGTAGCATTCCTTGCTTCTGAATTCTATGGAGGAATGAGAGTAAAGCTGTAGTCTGGTGTTATTCTTCAGAAGTATTAATGCATAAAATTACCATTTATTGTGAGGTATAAGAAATTAAATAAGAGAGAAAATGGATCTTATCTAAATACAATTTCTTTTTACTTTTAGTATAGCTTTATTTCTTTAAAGAGGCTATATTCAGGTTGGTGAGGATTTAGGGAAAGAATAAAACAGAACACCCAGGATAGTTTCTATCTACTTGTAACAGCTATCAAAGTGATATTATATGCCTTTAAAATATATTGTAAAATTACTGGAATCTTTCCAATGTTGGGATGAAAGTATAAACAGTATGTTCACAGAGGGAGAAATTAATTCCATGACTTTTCTCCTGGACTAGAAGTAGTTTTTTGCTCTGGTTAAAGGAAGAATGGGAGAATATACAAAAAAAGAAAGAAAGGAGAGTTTCTATATGGAATGGCTGGCACTTCTTAGCAATTCACCTGGTACTGAAATGGTGGTTGTAACACAAAGTCAGTAAGAAAGAATGAATTACACTGGTCACTGGTAATATGCATTGACAGAGACTGAAAGATGGTTATATTTATAATGAATCTTTAATAGAGCATAACAGGACGATTAGAGAAACAGAAACCTCCATTTTCCCCAAGAAATTACCTAATTTTCATTAAAAGACAATTTTTCTGTCCCCTTTTTGTGTAAAACTCGAGTTCCACACTGTTCATCCACGTAACTGTTCTGTAAATCAAGCCTAACGTTCTACTCATCCTCCAACATCTCTCTTCTTTCCCATATTGAGAAGCACTTAAGGAATAGGCTTCAGCTCTCCTTGTAATGACCAGAAGGACAATCTAAAGGTAAAGGCACAGTCACCTGCACTGCCTGGTTCTGACACTCTGACTGGGAAAATAAAGGAGACAGTTTAAAGACACAAATTCTAAGATCAAACACCAAAAGGAGTTTAAAGGTGATTTGGGATCTTAATCTGGTAATATCAGAAAAATAAATTAGAAATACAGTCTGTCGCTCACGTCATCCACTAATGAAAGAGGATAAGGGCAAAAAATGTTAAAAAACTGTTTTTAATGCATAGCTGTAAGAAAGGATCCTCTGGATATCTGACACTGGAATCTTAATGATCCCTATCTTCTTTTAAATCAGTCTTTTTTTAATACACCACTCTCTGCCCCAGCATTTAATACAGGCATATCTCCAAGTAAAAATAATTCTCTACAGAATGATATTGATAATTACGTAGTTCATCAGCAGAGAATGAACAAACCAGCCTGAGAAACAACATTTCAACCATCTGCTTTCTTCCCTCTTGGTGTGAATTAAGAGGGAAATACAATACAAAATGCACTGCTCAGCTGAAACCAGTGGTTTAGAAAACACAAAAAACATTCCTAATAAATGAGCTGGTCTTGTAAGAACCCCAAAGCCTAAAAAGCGAAATCAGTCTGTGCTTTTCTATCTGTATTCCCCTTTCCAATTACCCCTCATTCCTCTTTTCTGAACTCCTTGCCCCAGTTCCCTCAGCACACACCTCATTCAATCTCCTGCTCCTCTCAGCTACTCTCCTTGTCTACATCTGAATTAAACTGTTTCACCACTTTTCTGTTCTGCTGAAAGGCCAGGTGGACAAAATAACTGAAGGAGACATTTTTTCATTAGCTCAAGTGCCCAGCACACAGAAGCCTTGAATAGCCAAGGGGAACAAAAACATTCACAACTGCGTTAAGGTTTAATTTACAAACCAAAAGCAACAAATACCACACACACAACTCCCCAGTTTAATCAGTAAATTCAGGCTCTCTGAATTCTCAAATTTAGTTTCCTTTCTAAATCATCTTAAAAATTATTTGGAAGCTGGAAGGCCCATGGTCATAGTGAATATGGTTACTAGTCATTGCAAGTATTCAGGGGGTTTGTGTATAACTGGAGACAAAGCAACATGTGATCAGTGTCCCCAGTGCTGTGTTTCTAGATTAATAACACAGCACGATTAACATGGTTTGCACGCAAACAGAGGTAGTTCCCTCACAGTAGGACAAACTGATTCCATAAACATTTCCAATCATATAATAGAGTAGTTGCTATGTATATTCACTTCCACTTCTCAGCTTAAGTAGCTAACAACTCTGTGTTAAATGTAGAGTGGAGATAATCTTCCATTCCAAATAAATTGCCATTTATTTATTTCAAGAACGACGCTTCCAATATAAAATTCCTCTATGTAAGCAGGAAAACTTACTATGTCCTTATTCTAAATTTAAATTAAAGCATTTAATCTACCATTTTTACCTATTGGATAAAGAAGGAGAACACCTTAAAATCCTTGTGGTTTGTTATGCACTGAAAGGTTAGAAACAATTTTGGCATGCACCACCTTATTAATTTTTGAAAGTCTCAAAGATTTTACCACACATTTGCAGTACTTAAGACACTCTGGTTCTGGCAAGTCTCATCACTGTGGAGAGCAGCTGAACATGAAAACCAGGCTTCCCTCACAGCTATTACAAGACATACTTTTCTTCCCACTGAACAGTATTCAGAGAATGAAATCTGCAGAGAATCCCCACCACACACCCAACACATTCAGTCAGAGCAGACACCATGTCATACCAACTCCCCTGGATACACAAACCTCCTTACAGGAAATTGTGTAGAAATTAGTTCAAACAATGATATACTCAGTGGTTAAGTTTTATATTGCAAATGTTGTAGGAACTGCTTGGAAGTTATCGCAATAAGTCCTCACTTAATACTTTTGTGAGAGTTATCTTAAAAAAAAAAATTCTTATGACAACCACTTTTGAACTTGTCAGTTTGTAAAAGTTACATTCTGAATGTTCACTGGAAGTTCAGCTTATTGGTCACTTAATCACTGTTTTACCTCACAAGCTCACTTATTTCCAAAGTAAAACCAAGTTCCACATCCTTGTTCACCCACCAGATGAACATGGAGGTTTTTTTCATGGCAGATGGGGGGAAAGGAGATGTACATTTGACTCAGAAAAAAACTCAGCTTTTTCAAGTGTCAAGACATCTGCCTTGCTTTTGCTTTACCTAAACTATTAGAAGCCACAAGTTTTGGAGATACCCATAAAATTCAGAAGGCCCAACCCTTCCCCAAATTCTCTCACACTATGTATGAGTGCTTGCTGACAAGCCACCAGGCATCTCGTCCTGCTGACGATTCTGACCTTTATTAATTCAAGCCTGTGCAATCTCCACCACTGATCTGTCAAAAGCGACACTTTGTCACACTAGGATTTTGCAGGGAGCATTCTGAAATAGTTCACAGGGCATTCCACTGAATCTATGTGATACCCAGAGAGGAAATTTATGGCTTTTAGGTTTTTCTTTTATATTTCTGTGGTAGGATGGCCACACACGTTGGAATAAATCAGCTCAACACTCAAAAAAAAATTGAAGATCAATCCTAATAAGTGGACAGCTGAATTATATCCATTTGTTTTTATAAAACAGTTTTCACAAGCAGGTTTTGTTTTTCTGCTGAAAATGTATCCCTAATGGCAGCAATAATAAACAAATCTTAACATCTTAAAGTCAAACTAGGTACAGTTTGAGGCCCTTATTTTTAGGTTCAGCATATAAATGTACTACACAGGAAACAAAACAACAGGAAAACAGTACAGCCTGTTGGCATCATCATTTGGAAAAGAACCAAGATGTGGGGAAACCACTGCCTAAAATACTACACCACCTGAGCTATTTTACAGGCAAAATAACAGTAAGTGAGTTGTGAATATATTAGGGAGATTCAAGACCCTGAATTGTATAGGGTCTTTGCACTAATTCCCATAACACAGCAGACAGCTGCCATTAAAACTCTTGTACAGTTATAACATGGGTGTGGTATTTTTTATAGCCACCTACAGCCAGTTTAACAAAAAAAACAACAACAACAATAATAATAATAATAATAATAATAATAATAAAGTTATCCGGTGCATTACTGGCTTCAGCTCACTCCATGAATGTTACTAGAAAGAGTTATGTGGAAGTTACTGAAACTTTTAATGGGGGTGGAGGATGTTTCTTTTATCCTGTCTCTTATGTCAAAGAAGAATTCACATGTTCTACAGTACCTTTAAATTGCCTGGAGATAAACACAGGATAAAAACAAAGAGGTGACCCCTACTGCTTTCTGCCAGTTAAACAACTCCAGAATTCACTCCAGAATGTCCAGTGAGTTGAATACAACTTCTGCATCTGTAAAAGGCTTGCAGGTATCACAGATGTGTGACCAGCTTGGTGTATGGTATCAACCTACAGAAATGCCACCTGATTTAGTCAAGAGATTTCTAGACCAGAAGTATAAACCCCAAAGGGACAAATTACTCCCACTTCAACCATTCCTTCACTAGGAGATATTGCTGACCCAGGAAAGGACAGTTTCCTTCCAAGTTTGTATTTTTTATTACACAATTCTCTTTAGGCTTTGAAAGACTTTGTGTTGTTCAAAGACAGTAACAGTGTTTCTTGCTGTCAAAACAATGTATCTGCTCAAAATAACACACCACAGAGATATTCCTTGCAATAAAATGGGAATATCACCCCATAACCTGTTTATTGTCATTACTGATACACTGTTTCCATTAACCTTATTTAGATATAAAAAGCACCAGTAATCAACATCCAAAGAGAAGAATGGTCTCTTATTAGATAAAAAAACAGTAGTCCTGCCTCAAAACTACCGAAGTTTCCACATCCAAAGGACAGCAGAGCTGAAAGCAACTGCACTTATCTCCTTGCTTAATCTCTTTCATACATCTGAGACTGAAAGCAAGAAAATTATACACTTTGTAGCTTTTCTGGGATTTGGAAATATCAGGTTTTCAGTAATCAATACTGTGTGTTGTGATCAACTAATGTAAACTGTTAAACTTAATTCACTTTCAAAAGCTGTGCTTGCACTGATAAAGCACCGAATTGTTTCTCAGATGAAACAGAAAAGACTTTCAGCATCAGATGGATATCAGTGTAAAGGCAACCTTGTTTAAATTCCCTTAATATTTTTATTGCGAAAAATTCAGCAACTTTCATTGCACTGCGTAACTGCAACTTTTCAAAAAATAACTTAGATGTTTAATTTCCAGGTGTTTGTCACATTTTCCTTCCTTATGGCCTTCTTCCCCCTATCAATTTTAGTCTTTTTGGTGTGGATTTTACTTCAGCTTTAATATGATTTCATTTAAGAAAATCAGAGATCATCCTCAAGGGAAGGAAATTCATGTCATCAGCTCCACAGGGGAGAGACCACAGAAGCTGAACACGCAGAAATAAATCAAATACACAAAACCACCTACAATGAAGCAAAACATAAATGGCCAATATTCTTCACTGATGAGTGGAAAGATCCGAGTTCTTAAGTTTTTATATTTTTCATATTCCTGCTAAACTGAAGCATCCTTTGAAATCTCAGAACAGGTATGGGGCACAAGCTGCCCTTGCTTAGCATTTGTGTTAATTGGCCCTTCTTTCATGCACACATTAGATTTCAAAAACAGACTCATCAGAAAGAAAACACACACCTATCTCCCTCTGTCTAGATAATACTGCTGAACATGAACTACACAAAAAGTTATTTAGAACAGTATTATTTATTGCATTTAAGTATCTTATCGTTCTTGCTCCTCTATTTTAAGTCTTGTACAATGTGAAAAAACCTCTGAAGGATGAAAGTATAGGAACACATCACTGCACTAAGGCAGCCTGAATTTTTATCTGCTTTAACTTCACTGAAACTAAGTGAAGGAGATATTTAGTTTGCTTGAGCTAAGACAATGTCAGAACCTGCAGTGCTTTATTGACAAGTCAATTCTCTACCTGGAACACAACAGTTGTACACAGTAATTCTTCTCAGTATGGGTATACTCCCATTAATAAGAACATTTAGGGAGTTACATAATGGCTGCAGAAAGTTGCAGGTTGGACTGTCTTCACTGACCTTCTAGAACTTCTCAGCATTTTACACTCTTTAACATCCTCTTGAGGAAAACACACTTCTTATTGAATGATGTGTTCAGAAAACACTTTTCCGTGCCAATACACAAGCACTTCTGAAGTGGCAAATGCAACTGGGAAACTAATGCTGCTGGACATTTATGTTTGTTCAGAGGACACCCTCTAAGCTTTTATTCCTGGCAGAAATCATATGGCTAATGTGTTTTTAGGGACCTTCTCTAAATAAAAACATTTTGGTTTTTAAGATGTTTTCTGTCTCTAAAGAGATTAGTGTTTGTGCAGGAAGGTTGGGAAAGGAAAGACAAGTTAGAATTACAGAGCAATTACAGACCACTCAGTTTTGCTTCAGCTCTGGGCAAACTTCTGGAACAAATACATTAAACTGACTATTTATAAGCACTTGGAGATTAACCATGAGATGAATAGCCACCAACACACAGGCTTCTTGAGAGCAAATCAGCTGTTTGACAGCTCAATCTAAATTCCTTTAACACAAACCTGGTAGCAAAGAGGAAAGTAGGAAATGTCATATCTTGACTTTAGTAAACCCCTTGACACTATCTAGCCAGATTGTCTTGCACAAGCTGAAAAAAACATGAGTTATTTGAAAACCCTGTAGAATTGGGGGAAAACCAATTGGATAACCATCAGGCACATTTATCCATGTCCTGGTACTATGACCTGTCTTCAATTATAGCAAAAAGATCCCAGTTAAACACTGTCAAGAAGTTTCAAAGCAAAGGAATAATAAAACAATACTGAATTGCAAAGTCATGAGGAAACATCACCAACAGAGAATGTGAAGAAGGACAAGAGTATTTGTTTTTCAGGATTTTTTACATCATTGCCAAAATAGAAAATTTAGAAGTGATGAAATCACTTTCTGAAAGACACATTTACATTATTTACTCCTAGTCCAACTTCTTCACTCCGTCTCAAGCCTTTTTCATATCTATGGAAAATATTGGTGGAAGTCCGAAAAAAATTAAAGTGAGATGCCAACTGAATCCTGTAAATGGTTACAGGTCCCTCTTACAAGTTATTGCAAATCTGATGATAAAATGAAAATAAAAATAAAGCACCAATTTTCTAAAATCACAGTTCCCAGTGAGAGTAAATAGTGTTTGCCACTTGCAAGGTGTATTAATCAATTAAAGGAACCTCAAAATTAAACACCATAGTTTATCCTAAATGCTAATAAATACAGTAATCTCAGAAGACTTGGAAACATGCTGGGCATCTTTGCCATGAATTGATGTAATTCTTAATTCTCTTATCTAAGTAAAACCCAATCTTAGGAGTGCCAGTCAATTATCAAATTTTCTTTAAGTGTGGTGATAACATTTTATACTAGCAGGATCAGGTTGATAGCATGACATTACACTGCATGAGAAGTCTGTAAATAAGTTGATTTATCCCTGATAGCAGCACTTGGACTACTCAGAAAGCAGAAAACTCTCCTTCGTAAATCTTGAAAAAATGGAAAAATACACTACAAATAACAAAAAAAGCCAGACAAGAATAAGCTAAACATTAGAGCCACTGGGTAAATAGCATTATGCCAAATCTACTGGGAGGAAAAATACCCAACCCAACAATAAAGCTGTATTCTCAGCACTACAGTACTACAGTACATGATCTAGATTTCAAGCACAAAACCATTATAATATGTGATTACTCACTGTCCTGAGTAAGGGAAGCTACATTTAAGGGTATGTCAGTCAGATGCATTGACACCTTCACAAAACCACAGTGCATCTCCTATACACAACTTACTTGTGGATAACTCATCAGTAGTTTGGTTTAGTGACTTAAACGAAATCCAGCTGCAGAAAACAAGTCTGAGCCAAGGTGACACTTGCCTTTGTCACCTCCCCTACAAAGTATCAGGTCTGATTTCTATTCATAAGAAAATGGCAATCACGAACCTCAACTCTTTTGAGCTTGGCATAAAACCACACACAGTTCTAGTAAGTGCAGTTCGTGGTCCAGGAAGGAAAGTCTGAAGTTAACACACAGTTAAACACCTTCTGTAGTCCCTAGGATGAAACCTTTTCCTTGATAATGCTTTGTTTTTGGACAAAGAATTTACCTAGAGAACTGATCAAAGAAACGATCTGTTGGACAAGAAGATGAAACTGCATATCTTTTCTGATATATTATTAAAAAGTATCACTGTACCACACACTTCATGATTCTACTAAAGAATCTACTCAAACAGAGATTGTTGTTGGGCTTTTTCCTCCCTTTTTGGAACTGAAAGGGGTGTTAGAGGGTCTTTACTACCTGCCTTTTTGTTAAATGTGCCTAGCTTTGAAGCAAGTATCTCTGAAATGAGGCAGATGGTGTATCCTTTGAAGTACCAGCTTATTCAAAGCAGAAGTAAAAAAAAAAAAAAAAAAAAAGAGAGACAGCTCTATTGCAGTTACTTTAGTATGCAATGCCCTTTTAATCTCATAGGGATGACCACAGAGAATCAGAAGATGAAATCATGATTCCTCTTGCCACAGCTTTGGAAAGAGAGAAATAGAACTACCTGGAATTGGTTCAAGCTTCTCAATGTGCTGTATGGAAGAAAAGCTTCGTTGTAATGATCCACATCTCACAGTGACAGAGGGGATGAATTATCATAATGGTTTTTAAATCTTCAGGAACTGTGCAACTTTATACTTTTCAGTATAAAGAAAGATGAAAGGGTGGAATCTAGCCAAAGGATGAATCTCTAAGGAGACGAGAATCTATCTTCTGTCAGGAAGACTGAACCAGCAATATCATGTATTGACAGGTCAGTATAATTAGATTAAAAAAAAATTAACAAAAGACAGGACAAGAGGAACCAGACTCAAGTTGCACCAAGGAAGGGTTAGGTTGGACATTAGGAAAAGTTTCACCACAAAAAGGGTTGTAGAACATTGGAACAGGCTATCCAGGGAAATGGTGGAGTCACCATCCCTAGAGATATTTAAAAGAGGTGTAGATGTGGTACTTGAGGACACGGATTTAGTGGTGACTTGGCAGTGTTGGGTTAACAGCTGGACTCAGGTCTTTTCCCACCTAAACAACTCTATGATTCTATGACTGAGAGATGCCAGTTCAAGCAGGAAATGTGCACAGTGAATACCAGACTGCTTTTCAGAGAGACAAAAGAGTGGGGTTCTCCTAAGGATCAGTCTCCTCAGATGCTGCAATAAAAAGTAAAGACACCTGAGGAAAAATCTCTTTTGGTGACAGCAGGTTCCCCTGAGCTAAAAGTGCTGCCTGCTGGCAAAAAAATGCTAGCTTGGGATCCCAGCAGGAAACATTCAAAAACGTGCAGTGGCTAAAAGCTTCTGGTTTTGTAAACAAAACGACATTTTGCCAGCCAAATTGGGGTTTGCAAGTGCTTGCAGCTCTAATATAAAGAACACTCTAAAAAGAGTAAACAGTGGGTACATGTAAGTACCAAAAGCTCATCTTTTTTTTGTCACTTAAATAATTAAACCATATCTTATTGACTAATGAAGTTATTTAAAGACATCAGAGTAACATTCCAGCCAGCATAAGCAACTGTTTTTGCCTCAAGTGACATGTTCACAGCAGCAGATTGTATTATTTCCTCATAAAATTTGTTCTGTCATTTCTGCAAGAGTTATTTTCAGCCTGACAGATAAAACAGTAAGAAAATACATACATGCAAAGCTTCAAATGAAATGAATAGTGACTCATCAGTCTGAGATTACTCTTAGAACAAAAAGAGTCAATAAAATAGCAATAAACATATTCAAGAGTTCTCAAGTGATATGCAGAACTGGCAAAAGAAGTACAGTGTGGGACACCTACATGTGATAGACAGGAATTGTCTGGAAGATAGGAAGACTATGGCCTAAAAAGTGTCATAGGGATCATTTGCATATCACTTAAAAATATCCAAATTCTGAACAACTGGTTTTTACTTACCAAAATAACCAGATAAGAAAACTGTTTTTAGCTGTGCACTCAAATTAGGAAATTGGCCACCGTGTCTCCAACGTACTGGTACCTTCTCAGCACACAGACAACAGGAGAGGGGAAAATGCTGGACTAATTTTCTGTTCATGGAACACATCTCTTTACCAAAGTATTTCATAGATTATCATCACCCCCAAGGTTGGAAAACGTAGCAAATTTACATGGGTTTTTTGTTCTGTTATTTTATAAAATTATTTTTTCCCCCAGCTAATTTAAGGAATATTAAGCTGTTTATTCCTTCTATTGCAAGAGACCAAACCTGAAGTTCTAAAAGAGCCAACCCACCTTGCCATCAAATACATTTAACACAGGCCTGGAAATACAGTTTTTGTAGTGTTGTCTTGTTTCAGGTGTCTGCCATACAGGAATACTTCACTACTTCTTAGGGTGAGTTTGTTTGGTTTTTTAAGGTACATGGAATTCATTCTTGCAGTTTACATAAATCTCAACTTTTTCATTAGACATAGTGAAGAGCTCCTGCTTCCTCAGCTGGAAAAACCCCAACCAAAACCAAACCACCAAACGAACAAAAAACCCCCTGAGACATCAAGACATTTAAATCTGGAAGAGTTACCCACCAATATAGCTCAGGCTTCATTTCAAAAGCTAACCAATTCATAAAAATGAAGTGACTGAAAGAATGTTATAATCTACAAAATCCCTCGACTGTAATGTAAGCTCAAAGAGATACAATATGGTATCATAGCAATAAAGCCTGTTTTAAAGGTTTTCTTTCCCATCTGTAAGGAAAGAACTGCTCTAGTTTAAAAAGATCCAAATTACGTTGAGAACTTTTGCAAGGGACATACTTTCCTCTGTCAGTATTCCAAGCTTTGGTCACGAGACTGAAGAATTAGCAATGTCTGGGGAGGGAGGGTGGAGCATGTTTTGGGGTTTGTGGGGAGGTTGGTTTGTTTGTTTCATTGCGAGGGTGTTGGTTGTGCGTTTTTTGCATTTCTGCAGGGTTTTGGTTTTCTGTTCAGTTTGGGTTTTCATGGTTTGTTTCAGGGGGTTTTTTTGAACAAAAGGGCTCCCCATCTATGTAAATCATTGGACTCAGTGCACAGCCTTTCCTAACAAATGATGAGCCCCAGCCCACATTCAAGTGGCTCCCAGGTCCTCTGCCAGACTTACTCCACCACATCCATTTTTTTCTTGTTCTGAGGAATCCTAAACAGGACAGAGTAGCCCAAATGTGGTCACAGGTCCCTTTCCCTTCCCTGCTGTTTCTATTCTGTGTTAATCCAGCCCAGAACAGAGTTGCAGCCTTTCCCCCAAAGGCAGACTGTTGAGTCATGTTCCACTCCCTGTCCCAACAGGACACCCCCGCCTGTCCTTTCCTGCAGAACTGCTCTGGAGCCTGTTGGCTCTCAGCCCCAGCTCTTGCGTGGTGTTACTCCACCACAGATGCATTGGCTGTTTCTGAATTTCATGAGCTTTCTTTCACACCATGTCTCCAGCTTAAGAGCAGCAGCACCGCTTTGTAGTGAAACCATTACCCTGGATTTGGTATCACTGACAAACTTGCAGAGAGTACTCCCTGTTCATTCCCATCATTCAAGCTGTTAATAAGGATTTTTACCAGCACTGGCCCTTCTGTTTCAAGATGTTGATAGTAATTAGTAAGGAGCTGCCAACTTTTTACCCACAGGTCCTGCCAATTTTCCACATACCTTACAGTCTTTAATGCAAACCATACTCAACCACCTTGGCTAGGAGGATACACCTGGTCAAAAGTCCCTGTGCAATCAGGAACATATCACAAAAACAAGTAACCTCAGAAAGCTGCCAGGTTGATCAGGTACAATTAGGCCTTGCTAGACTGGTGGCTAATACCTCCCCAGATCCTCCTCTTAGTCTTTTTGAAAAGTGGAATGTTTTCTTTTTTTACCCCCAGTTATTAGGAACCCACCCCAATCACTAAAGACTTCCTGCTGCCAAGAATTACAATAATAACAAATAACATATGCAAAACAACCTAAAAATCCTATTTTAAGCAAACTTATCTGTTTGCATAACTTGACACCCTATGAGCTCAGAAACCAGCTAGTACTCAGAAAGCATATATTCTTAGTTTTCTCTCAAGTTTTTCTTCATTCAGTCTGTTCTTGCCAATTTTCAGTGATGCTTTTTTCCATGCTCCCTCTCCTTTTTCATCATTTGCTAAAAACCTGGTAAGCAGACAGAAATGCCACTTCAAGTATTTCAGTACCATGTCTGGAGCAAATCTGTGTATGCAATGAAATATCTCCAGGGCTTTGTTTTTAACAACTTCTTTACAGAACTATAAACTTCACTCCCAAATCTTTCTAATCATTGTTACTGCTTATATAAACACCTGACATTAAAGCCATGCTTTTGGACTATATTATCAGAGAGGAGAAAACATTCTGTGAAGAGAGTGCAGAAAGTGTTTTTCAGTCCTCGACAGTTTGTCATTTAGCAATCTCTGTGATTCCTTGAGCTGCTGAGATTCACTTTGGTCAGACACACAGAAAAAAAATATTTTCAACTAATGAGTTACAACACCTGTCTGATACCTGAGAGTGAATAGTATTTATTTATTTGTATGTATGCTTATTACACACCCTCCCACCAAACAGGCCTTTGAATGCCAAGTGACCAAAGAGATGAATCAATACCCTGGTGTCACCCTTTCTTACAAACAGGGAGAGAAGCAGTCTATCAGACACTCCTCTATGGCTTTATGAATCAAACCATGTGTGGCTTTATGAATCAAAGCTGACACCTGCAATTGCACCCAGAATTACAGAGAAAGACAATGCAGTTGTCAGACAAATGATTTAATACATTAACTGCAGCTCTTCCCATTCAATAGGCAGGCAACCAGTTACAGTGTGCAGGTGTACACACTAAATTGTAACTTAATCATATGTTCAAGGATGTTTAATCTAGAGCACAGATTACTCCACCATAACAAAAATCAAGTCCTAAACACACACAGTTTCAACAGGCAAATGTGGCTGGGTTATACCAGCCTATATGTGATTGGCTATTCTAAACACACAAAGCATTTAACTTCATTTAACAACTATGGAAAGACTGGGTGAACTCAGTTAAAGTTAAACCCAGACACAGAACTACACCTTAAAAAGGCTTTTCAGTCTCTCTGTGCTAACTTGATTAACATAACCTAGTAGCAACACCTTGTGTTGCTGAGATGCACCCACTGTGGACTACTACAGTGAGTTCTATGTTGTTTTTTGCTTCAATGGGAGTGAAATCAAGGAATAGGGTAAAAAACTTCTCCATGCATATCATCTTTAAGAGCCCCCATACAATGCTCATTGCCCCTTAGTGCTCTAGTGATACTTCAGCAAAATATCAGCAGGTCAATGATATAGTACAGTGGGTCAGGCATATTAATACTGCAAGATCACAGATGACTTAAGTAACCAGAAGGATGGCACTGCCTCCCTAGTCCCATACACTACAATCTACAAGGACAAGATCAATCGAGACTGGAAATGAAAAAACAAACAAACAAAAAAATCCCACAAAAAAACCAACCAAAAAACCCCCCCACAAACAACCTTTCACCTCTTTTTCAGTGAAAACCAGCTTTGTGAGAGATGATGAACAACATGTACCTCATTTCTTATTAACACCACATTTGTAACATGAACTGAGGAAGCTGTGATAGCCGTGACCTCCCACAGGTCATTTGTAACTATGTCTCCTATGAGTTATGAGCCTTTGCCATCCATGGACTAACTTCAAACTGGTGACAGTAATGAGACAAATATGTATTAGCTTCATGCCTCTGAAATTGTAATGCCCCGAGTGAATCCTTGACATTTACTATTTGCAATTTCCCCTCATGTAAAATGCAGTGCAAAAAACAAGCGAAATGCATGAATGTGTTGGCAAGTAATTTCAACTTCATACTGACTCATTAAAGTTAAAACACAGTCTTTCCCAAATCACTCAAGGAATAAAATTGCCACATAGAAAAGGAGATGCCACATCTGGTAATATCATGTTCTGTGACTTCAACACCAATCTTTGGTCAGTTATTCTTAGATTTCCCACAAATACTTGAAAAATTTCTTCACTTGACATTTATTTTGGTCGTCACCCTGGTCTTTCGTCACTCAACTTTCAGGGTGATTCACTTCCCTGCTTTTGGTGAAATTCTCCAGAAGTAGATGGCTGCAGGTGCTCTGTATTTTAATTCATTGATATAAATCAAGGTAAATTTTGTGTAAACTAAACCTCCCTCTACCCCAAAGACACTGCATTTTTGTTACATAGAAACAACCCATTGCAATTCCCACTATGCTATCTCAGAACCCCTTAACTAGAAGCAGAATATCTATTTACAGTGACTCCAAAAATATCCTGACAGTCTATTGGGTAAACAACCCTTATTTTGAAAATCTTATATTATAATATGTAGTTTAAAAACCCAAACTGATATTTTGTCTGATGGACTGTAATGGATCCTCAGGAAATAACAGGTATCTTGCAAAGTCTCTTTATATATAATTATGTGCTGACTTGATGTAAAAATCCAACTGGATACACATAAAATATCATCAATCTACAATTACATAGGCAATTTCAGTGTCCTATTCTAGATCACCTGTCAGTAATTATGGAGTGTTTCTCAGCTTACACTAAATAATAAGACATTTTTAATGTCTGTAACCATTTCCCAGTGCATCCTATTGGGGCCAGGCTTCTTATTCATAATTCAGGCATAATTCTTGTACCCCCCAGCAGGGAGTACAAGATCATGACTTCCTTATGAAATGTAATTCAGGAAGTACAAAACCTTTTTCCCCATCCTAATTCTGTATGAAAAGCCACATAGCTGAGACACTTATTGTGTAATATCACTGTATGATGCTTTCATGTTCACCTGATAATTCTGAACATATGGAGTAGATTGGTTATTGGAGTAAATAAGGCCACTGAACACTGCAGACAACCAGGCCCATTCCTATCCACTCCTCCTGCAAACCACACTCTCTTTCCAGGCAATAAATATGTGCCTGGAAGGAAAGTAGTAACTTGAAGATTATGGACTTTTGAAATTGGAAAGATCAGTCATAGATTTCTATAAATACTCTGTTCTCCAAATAAACATTACAAAAGGCTGTGAGATATGACACACTATAAGTAAAGTGGTGCTTAGGGCTAAAGTTAACAGGAGGTCTAACTTAACACAGTCATCCCATATTAAAGTACACACACACCACACAGAACAACTGACAATAAATCAGATTTCAAATCAAAAAAGCCCACGGATGCCAAAAGAAATAAAAGGTTGAAATATGAAAAACAGTTTGACATGAATGCTCCATAATTAGCAACTAAATGATGTTTGGCACACTCCTGCAGGTAGAATTTTACAAGGCACTATTACCAGACATATATAACAATTAAGAGACATACAAACTGAAGGTTCACTGGAGTATTCTGCATTTTTTCCCCACAGTAGAAGAATCATGCGGTCACAGTCTTCAAAGTGAAATTCTGTGACATGAACTGAAACACACAATCAGCAACTCCCAAAATACTTCTCTGGGATTTAACATAAAAGACTCACAGCTAAGCTGGTTGAAAAGTCCAATCAGTCTTGTCAGCCTTTCCATAAAATTTACCTTCTCAGAATGTAAAAAGACCCCATGCTTGACCATCTTACAAGTGTTAACCGTAAATTCTACTCAATGAAAGAAGAGAAAAAGTTTCTGGATTTGCCCTTAGTTAATCTGAATGATCAAATAGTGTTTACTAAAGTAAACATATACACAGTTCACAATACTTAAGTTAAGAATATGCTAGTAAGTGTGGGTAATTTGGTAATATTTTGCAAACAGTATTTTGATCCAAAAGTACTTAATTGTTGCAGCTTTCAGAGACAATTACTTCAAGAGACTCTCCAGCTAACTTCACTCTGTTGTTTTTAATGCTATTCTTACATTTGAAATGCAGTTCCTTCCTAATACATAAATCAGTTTAATTATGCTGCAATTACTTCGTTTTTAGCACTGTCCTTTTGTTTTGCCCTGTGGAGGAGGTAAACCTGATCCAAAATGCCACTATAAATAGAAGAAGAAATTCCTATTGCCTGGCAATCCAGAAATAGCTTTCACCTTAGAGACAATTCCTATTATGAGCGGGTTAACTATTACTGTCAGTGGTCTCCTGGAGTCCTACATGGAAGTAGCAGCACAAAGAACATTAATAGAACAATTATATAAAGAGACAAATCTATAAAATAGGAGAAGCAGCATTAGGATGTGCAATTGTACAGCACTCTGATGACATTCAACACCCAAATCAGGGCACTGACGGGGTCTAAAGGTTTCAGCCATACAGGATGTCAAAACAAGGTACCAGGTAGCTCAGAAAAGGAAAGTCTTGTTAGGCTGTACAACTACAGCTAAGCTGATAACAAACAATGTAACTCAGTCATGCTGTTCTCCCTAATGCTTGTATATAAATAAATCTTGCTGTAAGTGTACATTTTGGGACAAGCAGCTAAAACTTGATTTGAATATTTAAGAGGAAAAAGTGTATGCCATTTTTAGAAGACAACCTAACTCAAGATACATAAACCATTTTAATCTCAGTATTTATTATCTTCCAGCATATTTTTGCAATTTTTGCTCCCTTTTGTACTTCATCTTTCTTGTCTTCTTTACAGTCAGGGGGAAGAAAATTACAGCAGAAAATAGGGCTCTACCTTTTAAGTTTGCCTCATAAATTTTTGTGCTTGTTCTTCATCTGCAATGATCACAGCTTCTTGCTAGATAGGTTACAGTGCTATTTTAATGAGGAAAACCAAAAGATTAACAATGTTATACTGCATATATACACATATAGGTTATTCTTGTTGGGCAAAAATCCCGTTTCCAGCAGGGATTAAAAAAACAATCTAAAGCCTGGGAAATTCACCAAAAAATCTACCTTAATAATTTGATCAGAGTGTTCACATTCATGCACAAATATTAAAAATTACTATTTTCTTTAATTCTTACCAGAAAAAAAACAAACAACAAACACAATAAAGTATTAAAAGTGAAAAGTAGTTATTTTCAGACTCAAGAAAAACTTCTATGGAGTGATAAAAGATCAAAGACCTCTGAGTCACAGTCCCTGGTATCCAGGTAACAACAGATCCTGGCATCTGCCTTTCCTTATTTATTTGTGTGATTAACAAATAGATATGTGAGTGCCTTAATCCCCGAGACATCTACCCACCTACCACTACTAATTGACTGATTTTTTCCAGCCCACACTGGATAGGAATCTGAGGATAAGTAGTAACAAATAACACATTTAGAGAACTCAGAAAATCTTCAATACATTACATAGCCTGGATTATGGGCTGGAAACTCAGTTAGCACCATTAAGTAACCACTCAAAAATTTATGAAAATGAAAAAACATTAATGCTTTTTCTGTTTTGATTCAAGTTGTACTTTGTTATTGCTCAAAAACTTGCCTTCCCTGAAGGACACTCCACTCCTACTTCCACAACATCCTAAAATACTTATCTATTCAGGCCTAGCAAATTTTAATCTGGCAGTATACCATTACTAATATTCAACCATCAGCACTAAATGTTCATATAAAATAAGACTGTATTTTTCTCCCTTTCCTTTTAAATAATATTTTCCTTAAATAATTTACTGATTTCCACCTAGAGTATGTTACTGAGGTGGTCTCTGAATACATGTTCCCTTCCTTATTTTAAGAGATTTTAAGTCCTATCTTAAATTAACCCTTAATTCATTTTCATTCACTTCAGAAGGGGAAAAAAACCCCAACCCACCATGTGATAGTATTTTTTCAGTAGTTTTCATTTATGTGTTTCAACTGTGAATAAAATAGTTGATATATTTACATGTGACTTTTCCCCCATAAGACTCTACCAAAGAACTTCAGCATTTTAGGAGACTGGTCTTTTTCTCCAAAGACTTGGGAATATGATATTATTTTACTTCAGTCTCCAGCAGGTTGTATCCAGGGTAAAGGGCTGTTTACCTTTTCTATACGAAGGAAAATCACATGAGAAAAACTTCATAGAATACCACCCTCATGTTATTTTGGAAATCTCAGAAACCTTCCATTAAGTTTGTGGATCAACAATTTCATCCATGAATTTATCGTCTTCAAGGTGACAGTAATTTCTGGACATCAAATCCCCAAAGTTACTTGAAGCAGACTAATCATGTCTCCGGTTTTTAATCCACACTAAAGATGGTGCTGCCTCTCTGACCCGTTTCTGCTCCTTCCAGTCCCTCAGTGTTGGATTCCCTGTATGGATTAACATAGATTTCCTTCCTAAGGAAGTAGTTCTAATCCTGTAAGGGTTGCTTTATCACTTCGTGTTCACTGCCCTGGAATTTCTCATCTTTAACTTTCCCATCTTCAGTTTTTTTCCTGCTGTGAGACACTGAACTCATCTGTTGTTTCCATTAAGAAATAGAACAATTTTTTAGATTCCTCTCCAGGTTCCATATTTTAATCAACATCTCCAATGCAAGTATTTAAAGCCTCCTAGTCCTCTCAACATCTAGATGCTTCAGAAACAACAACGGGATAAAATAGGAAACAAATTCTAGATTCACCAATGTCTGTGCACAGCAGTATCAACTTCACAAAGAGAAAATAAGTTTTGTACAGCACTTCTCTGGGGGACATTTAGGAAGGATATTTGAAAAGCTTCTCTTTGTCCCTTCCAGAGTGCTGGTAGATGAAGATTTTCCCTTGAGTATTCCAAATGTCTCTGGAAGACACCACAATGGACTTTGCTGTGCTTTCTGTCATAGCAAGAGGACTACGCCTTACCTGGAGCTTATTTGAGAACAAGGAATTCTGCAGCTCTAAGAAAACAGTATGAAATGTCAGAGATGCTCAGGTCAAATATTAGAAAAAAAAAAAAGGAGAAAAAAAAAGAAAAGCCCAAACAAAACCAAAACCACCCCCATGCATGTACACACCCACACAAACCACATTCAAATGCAGGTTTTCACATAGTTTCATCTGTGGACAAAAGCCAAGCGTGGATTTGCAGGACAGTTCAGAACACTGAGTGCTTACTGCCTGGTAACCAAAGGTTATCCCTGAGGGTAAACCCCAAAGTAAATTTCAGGAACAATACCGGGATTACTTCCAAACCCAGACTACAGCATGATCAAGTCATCTCACAAAAGCACTCGGCACCAGCAAACTGAGCCACCTCACATCTTTTTAAAACTTTCAGCTTCAGGAAGACTGCAGCTGGGCTGCTTTGAGTAATTTTTAAAAACAGTATAATAAGATATTCCACACCATCATTAGATGTGGCCTCGTGAACTGCACAGAGAACCAACACTGCTGAGGAGCAAATCTGGATGGTAATCATGGACTGCTGAAGTAAACCAGCATTTAAAATTAATTTTTATTACAAATATTTTACATGAGATCTTGTTTCATCTGGATTTTTTTGTTTTGTTTTTTTTTTTTCCCCCGTCCTCTCACGCTTTCATTCACAAATTCTGACAGGATTTTCTGCCTCTTCTCACGTCACCATCTAACTGCACAGAGGCCTCAAAACACAAGATGGCTTCAACTGATCTTATTGAACTTACAGAGCAGGCCCAAAATAGAAAAATATGAAATAAATCCATGTCAATCTGCAGCAACACCAATGAAAACTAAAAAGTGCATCATGAGAAACTGATGTGAAGTATTTACTGCCACTCAGATATTGGAAGGGATTAGTTATGATTTCATGTTTTAATAGGCTAAAGATATTTTCTCATATCTGTGAACTGCACCTGATATAACGTTATCATTGTACCTCAGGCTACACTGGACTTGATTTTATTATGTACTGATTTTGGGAGCTACTTTATTTCTGTTTTACAAGTTGCTGAGCTGATTCACAGAGCTTACAGCTCAAACAGCCCTTGGGAAAGAAGAGATCAAGAGTGTACTACAGGATATACACTAGTGCTCTTTAAAGGATATACATGAATTTGAAAAGGGTGTTCTGTGACTCAACAGATGTGACAGAACTTTCTGCATAACCATTAATTCAGTCCCATTGCCTCTGCTCACATCCCTCTCTTGTGCTATGACAAATCACATTTCCCATTTCATCTACTTAAAATGCTTTTTCTATTTAAAAAAAAGTCATGTTACATATTGCCTGGCCTGAAATGTTGCATACATTTACCTTTGGGATGACTCTGTGCTGTATTTTACTTCACAATAGCAATTGATTCAACTTTTCATGCTGTTTTCTGTTTCTGACCTTAACAACATAGTATCAAAAAATTAAGAAAAATTAAACCTCCCTAAATTCTGATTCTTATTTGACATAAAGGAAGCAGTGAGCAAAGCAGGACTGATTCATGATTTTTTTTTAATTATATAGTGATTATTAATATGACAATGTTCCTCTATATTACCTTCTCTTGTTTGCTAACTAAAACAGCAATGAACTCCTACATAATATTGTAATGTTATGTAAATTAGGTAGTATCTAGGTAGTAGGCCAGTTCAGCACTTCCAAAAGTTGCTCTGCAGAAAAAAAAAAAAGACTCAAGGTGAGCAAAGCATCACAGACATTGGTCAGGGTTTTCCCCACACTGCCAAACCACTTCCCTGACATGCAGTGCAGATTTAGTTAATCTTTTGTGCTTTGAACTCTTGTGATTTAATATGTCAAAGGTCTCCCACCCAGTTATGAACACTGCCTCAGCACTTCCATTCCTTGATTAAACATTAAGTTTTGGTAGTCATGAACTCCCAGAGCAGCATGTAAACTTCTTGGAAACACTTTTAATGCAAAAAAAACCCCCACGATAAAAAGCCAACCCCAAAACTTGAAATAGCATACTCCTTGCTGGATTTAACTGAAGTTAAACATTAATTCAACTTAAAGCACAATACAAGTGACCTCAGCATACTGTAGTTAAAGCCATGGAACGTAGATTTCTATTTATATATTCTTTAATATTAGAAAACTACTTAGTGACTGGACACGTCAGTATTTTATGCCTTTTGGATTCACTGAAAATAACTAATATTAGCAAGACATGAACTGAATTTATTCTAGTACTGACAAATAGGAAAGCTAATTAGTGGCAACAATTTACTTCAGAACAGCATTTTTATGATTTGCTGGGTTATAACCTATAATTAAATGTACTTTACGTGTTTATTCCACCAAGATAATTGATATAATGCATAATGCAAGATGCTTTAGGGCCACTTTTCTTAAAATGCAATTAAAAATAAACCACACTGTCAAAGACAGAATATGTTGGACATTTCGAGGCTCCAAATCTTTATGTCAGTGTTACGTGGTTAAAGAAAACCAAAGAAAAAGCTGGTTTCTTTCAAGCAGCACAGACAAAATCACACATTTTCCACAGAATCCCTTATGCTTGTATGTAACCAAAGTAAGCCTGAGAACATTAAGAATAACCAACTTGAAG
Source organism: Lepidothrix coronata (assembly GCF_001604755.1). Classification (NCBI taxonomy): domain Eukaryota; kingdom Metazoa; phylum Chordata; class Aves; order Passeriformes; family Pipridae; genus Lepidothrix; species Lepidothrix coronata. The sequence continues at coordinate 825,345 of NW_016690301.1, read as the reverse complement.
AACAGCAGATTCAAAACCCACTAGTCAACTAAGTGAGTGTTTTCAGAAAGCCCTGAGCACATCCCCTGGAAAGATTACACCATTCTAAGGGATTTTCGTTCAGTCCTATGAGATGTTATGTTTCAAGTGAAGAAGTCTTGAGAACAGAAAAGATATAGAAGATTAAATCACCAAAAAACCCAAGTATTTATAATGATTCAATCTGCAGATTTAATTACATAATTAAGAGCCAAAAAAAATTAAGTCTGTTTTAAACTTGTGTGCTAACAGCATACAAAGATTTTTTTTTTTTAAAGCAGCAAAGAAAGATTGTACATTTAATCAAGCTATCACTGTGACAGTCTCTAAAATCTGTTATTCTTGCCTTTTGAATCACTACAAGCTGGTTTAGGTTCTCTGCAATCTAATTGATTTAAAATCCTAGTCCATATTCTGATATCATTTAGCAATTAATATTTCCACTGTTTTCAAGAACAACTACATTGTTATTGAAGATAACTGACAAAGAAACCTGTGACACTTGAACTAAACTTGAACTACAATGGGAAACAGAAGAAAAAGCAGAAGCCATGGGTTGAGAGACAACAAAATGAGTACAACTGTGAAAAACAATAAATATTTAAGCTGGATGTGGCATAACAAATAGTAGCACATTTTTATTTCAAGTCCATGTACTCTTCAAAGTTTTCAAGTGTTTCAAAACAGTAGAGAACTAAGCACATGCAGAACTGTATCTTCTAAATTTCAGTTTTCAAATCACTTGTTATTTTCTTGGAATGGACTAGGCTTTTGAAGTTAACTCAATACCAACTTAGTTGGTATTAACTAAGCCAAAACAGGTTTTATAAAATGATGAAAAAAAAAAGCCTGGACTTAAAACTTCTCAAAAAAACCCACTTCTTACGTACTTGATGTAGGTGTATTAAGAACTGCAGTATGAAATTCAGAGCTGCAAAATGCCATGAAGGTTGATAACACTGAAATTTTTTGAAGACCAAGTGCCTCTGAGAAAAACAGCACTCAAGTCAGACAGGAAAAAGTCAATGTTATCAGGCCTTACCATAAGCACACACATTGATATATTATGAAATGAATTCCAGAAAAGTGTTCATTTGCAATACCAGAATGTTGTAAAACTGATGTATTACAGGCTAAAAATATACAGGTTTTTTTCTGGAGCATCCTCATTAGAAGTAAAAGGACACACCAAGTTGTCCACCAACTACTGTGGGTGAAGTGGCCTCATAACTTGTTCTTGTCCTCTCTAACCAGGACCTCCTTGGTTAACACTGGGACAGAGGGGATCACTGCCATATAATTTGGGGTAGTTCTAAGGGTACCTGTAGCAGAACTATTTGATGAAAGGCGCATTGCTATGTGCAGCTTTGTACCACCACATACAGACAGTATTTGAAAAGTATTCTTGGGTCTTGGAGTCCCCCAGTAAGTGGAGGTGCAATCTCCCAAACACATCTAAATTCTTACATTTTGGCAGGAAGAGAGAATTACCATGAATGGAAGGGACAAATACAAATAAAATATTGATGTAGTGGAATCCAGCTACAAAGACAGATTAGTAGAGACATTCTCATGAATATCCACACGGAACATCCAGGAACAAATAGCCAGTAATCAACCACAGTCATCCACAATAACCTACACCCTTCCATCACATAAACCACTCATCTGACTCTTTGAACAGTTATTCCTGATGGGTAATTAATTAACTGCCAATTAAATAAGCTCAGCAAGAGGTTTGTTTGGGATTTTGTTGTTTGATTCCCCCTCTTCCCCCAAAGTTAATATTACTGGTTAATACTCTTGTCCTCGTGGACACAGAAGCACTGCATAAGTGCAGACATCCTTCTGGCTTCTGTCTACCCAATTTCTCAGAATGTCTTGAATTTGTTACAGAATTTTTGACAAATGAAACCATTATTTTCTAGTGGGAAAGTGTCCAAAGCATGAAATGGAAGCAACAAATCACTTGAGATACTGTAAACCATATTAGGTTCTCAAACTCATATTCAACTTTATAACAAAATTAATATATACAACCTCCCCTAAATAAATAAATTCTATACTAATTATTTATGGAGAACAAATAATGAACAGATCAAATCTCAGAGGGTACTGAAATACTTTTCACATGTAAATGCTACATCAAACCACTCATCACCTCACTGAAAAAAAAAAAACATTTGTTACATTTACTGCAAAAATCTTCAAGTCATGAGGACCCTGATAGTAAGCTAAGTGATACATTTTTCCATAAGCAACACATAAATAAAATTATGTTTTAACATGTAGCTATCAGATCTTCTGTTTATTTCATTATGCTGGAAGGATGAACTAAATGAATGCTTTTATTTTGACAGAGAACCTCCTCATCCTCTCTCAGCTTTCTTCTCACTTGTAAGGATGTCTTAGCCCCCCTCTGTCAACTTGAAAGCTCTTACTGTCACCAGGCAGAAAGAAAACACCTCAGTGTGTATGAGGGCTGTCGTATGCCAATGGATTTGGCTGTCAGGCACTGAAAAGCACTGTCACTCAGTGTCAGAGGACTAACAAAGCAATTATCAAAAACCCCACATTCATGCAGCTGAAGACATGCAGATTAAAATGAGACTCAGGCAAATCTAACTAGAAAAATATCTCCAGACTAAAAAAGGTGTGACTTTCATACAGATTTCACCAAATTTTTTTTTTTTAATCCTCTACAGGAACAAAAGAACCCTAAAACCCCTGTTCATTATTTAGGATTTGGTAAATATTTGAAATGATATTTCAAGGGCAATACTATTAACCACCAACTATGAAAACATTATTTTTCTATTGTTAGCTATAAAGGTTAGAAAAAACAATCACTTTGATGGCTGGTCAGGATAAAAACTGGTCAAAAGAAGCCATGGAGGAAGGTAAATTTTTAAAAGATAGAATTTTTATGAAAAGAACTCCAGATAGCTAAGCAGTTGTGCCAAACAAGGAAAGGCAAGATAAGAGCACTAAAATCAACCAGCAAAGTGCAGCTACCAAGAACATGGCATTTAGCTGCTCAAGAAAAATGTTCCTAAGGAGTAGTATACAACTTCTAGAGAAGAAAAGCAAAGAACTGCAAAAGAGCAACTGAACAACATTGACATTCATCTGTTGTAAGGAGCAGCAGAGGACAATCCTTTCACACATGTGATCCTATAAATCCTCACCCTACCAGCTGCCAATATTACCTTCTTATGCCACCTCTCAGATTAAATAACCATTTGGTACTCCAGTGTACCTTTCTTACTCAGTCTCTCTGCACACTCTAAAACCTGCCTGAATAAATCAGCTCACAGAGGGGGTTACTTTCTGACAGGTAAGTCAGGTTAAAAGAAGCTTCTTAGCCTTAAAAAAAAAAACAACCTTCTTAATAATTTCATATTTCGTTTAAAAAAAACCCTCACAATTTTAACATTTTTAGTTTTGATGTTACTCTGAAAAAACCCTACAAGTATTTGCACAACTATGAATAGTTTGTACTTTCTGAATCCACACTTATTCGATATTGCAAGGTGGAAAACAGCAGAAGTGAGTTTTCTGGATGCTGGGAGGATAACTGTTCTTCTGAATTATGAAGATAACTCATGAACTACAATCATCCTTTTTGAAAGCACTTTTCCCTCCCCCCTTGTCTGTATTGTATCCTAGATATAGTAAGATTGCTCAGATTTTTTTTGAAATGCATTTAGGATTTTCTGCTCCCACTTGCTTATCACTATTTCATTGAAAACTCTTGTTATCATTTTCGAATTGTTTGAAAGTCATCAGATATATATCCAATACATTTGAAAGAGACATCTAAAGCTTAAGTTGCTGCCAGGTGCTCAGTAAAGTTTTAAAATTCCACAAATTCCATCAAGACATGTCAGACTTTTACATTAACCTTTAAAGCTGTAATGCACCATGACTGGAAAGGCAGGTATCAGAGGGGAAAAACTGTTCAGTCTCTGTTATGCCAAACCCCAAAAGACTTGAAAGATGCAGGTGGAAAAAAAAGGTGGAAAATATGAGTATGATTTTGACAAATGAGATGTTGCACAGTCTTTGGAACAACTACAAAGAGTAGGTCTGCAGGTGTATCCAGGTGAGCAGAATGTAGGCCTTACAAAAAAGCATAAAAACCCATGCAAAAATACATTCAAGACTTTTTCCCTTCTCCAGTATTGACTGAAAAAAATCACTAGTACTTGAAAGTGATCTCCTTTTTCAGATATTCATAACTACATTATTAGACTCAGAACTATATATAAAAGATGAAATCTGTGTTCTTCCTCTTGCAAGGGATGCTATGTTTGTGACATTTACCAGCTGAAGGGTCGCAGAAGGAGAGCTGGCAGATGTGAATAGGACATCTTCCAATATACTGTATTCTTTACTGTCCATATCTTTATTTCATTCACTTTTCACTTACTGATTTCTAAGTTATAGTGGTTCAGAAAAAAAAAAAACCAACACATATGACACTTCTCTCCAGTGTCTCAGGCACAGGCATCAAGAACAGCAGAAGTGGTCAGAGAAAGCCAGGAGGGAAACTTAATTTGGGAAAAGCTAATTCCAAGAAGAAAAAAAAAAAAAGAAAAGCTTTTAGCTGAACTGAGTCACAAGCAAACAGTCCAGAACTGCATGTCTACAATGCTTTTCCTGAACTTTGCTGAAATCCTGGCCAAGTTAGGCTTTGCCCAGCTTGGGTAATTTCCCAGCAGGCTGCATTTAAAAGTTTTGTCACCATCCAGGTTGGCTCTGTTGACAAATGCTCCCATAAATACTTACAGACTTCAGTGCTACTTCTTGTTTGGCTTTGTGTGCAAGAAGCAAATGTTCAGGTGCATGCAAGGAATTGCTATCAAGGCAGTCTGGTAGGTGGGGAGAGAGCAGCAGCGAGCAAGGTAGTGCAGGTATCACATAAAGGGACTTGGAGGAGAACTTCCTACTCCAACAACCAACCCTTCCTCAGATGCTCGACAGTATGGAGTTGATCAGAAGAAAAAAAGCTACAACCATATCCATTCAAATTTGCCTTTTACTTGAGTGTGATGCCACTTGCTCCAGGCCACATAAACACTGGAGTTTGAGTTATTACACTGAAAATAATCTTTTCATTCCGTATGGTGAATACTTCAGGAACATAATTTTGTTTAAAGAAGAAAATACTTCATTTACACTTTAACAGTCATTATTTTATGTGGCAAAATGTCCACAGGAAAGGTGTGTGCCCTTTTTAAGGAAAACAATCACTCTACTCGAGGTCAAATCATTTCACCTGCTGTGAAACACTTAAAATCTCTTTTGCTACTGAGCACAGCTAGTTGCTTAATAGAAGGGTTATGGAGGCATTCCCAAAAAACACTCATTTTGCAAAACAGTCAAAAGTCTGCCAAGAGTAGGTGCATTCCAAAAAACCATTTTCTTTTAAATTGTCAATAGACTTGCAAACCTGTTGTACTGATAAAAGTTGAGGGACTCTCAGAACTGCTAGAAAGTTCTGAGAAAACAATTTGGCTGCAAGTTTTTAAATACATCATTCATGATACAGTGGTTAACAGATTGGTAAAAAAGCTCTAAGCACACAACTTTGAGACATGAAAATATATCTTCTCTATGAATAGTGATGCTATTACTACAGGAAGCAACTTATTTCTTTGCCTCTACGAGGGTATCTATGATTACAGAGCATTGTCTGTGGCTTTACCTCACATATATCAGCATCTTAGATCTGACTGCCAGGGAAACTGGAAGTTATGCAAATGGACACTCAGAGACACAGACAACTCCCTCTTCCAGGGTGAATCCCCTGTGTGATAGAGCATAGATGGAAGAGTCTTTAGACCTGACCTGCCTGCAGGCAAACACCTCTCAGGAGCAGGTCTAACACCTTGGACAGGATCTTAACACTCTGCAAGAAACACAATCCCCAAGTGTGTCCATTCCAGACTGTAATATTTGAACCAGAAAGGTGAGAAACTCAAGCCTGGCACGATGGCTGAGGTCTAGAGAAGTGAAGAGACAGGATGTGGCAGAGGAGCACAGGCACAGAGTCAGGAGATGGGGCACAACCTTGGCACTGGAGACTCCACGGCTACGAACACCTCACAACAACCAGCCAAAAAAATGCAGATCTGGAGTTTGACAAGAGCGGTTTAGAAGTTACAAAGAAGAATTAGGAAAGAATATTGAACATATGTAAAAGTAACTGAAGCAACAGACAGTTGTGGACCACAAGAGATACTATTCCATCAGTGCTCTTCGGATCTGTCACCAGCTGTACCCCTTAAGTGTTGTGTTTAAGTGTTGTGTTTGACACCTATTTCACCAGCTGCGGTGAGTGAGAGCACAGCGTGTGGCAGGAGGGCACTGACTCGGAACACTTTTGTGATGCAGCCTCTCTGAACATCTGAACTAGTTCACAATTCCTTCAGTATTGTTTAAATGACAATGGTGCAACTTTCACCAGCACAGCACAGCTCACTCGCTGTCTGGAGGTGTTATGTACTACAATAAGCACAAAATTTTCCTCCTTATGTAGTACCAGCTTGTCACACATCAAAATTATACATGTAGAATGCTTAATAGAAGTTACAATATTCATATTTTGTTCAACATGATAGGGAACATCATTGTTTGACTATATAATTATAACAAAATTACGAAGTGCTTAAAGAAAGCAACACGATAGATCAACAGTTTGTTTTTGTTTGTTTTCCTGTGTGACACAGAGACCACCGGTGCACTTCATCCAGTCTGAGCCTTAACTGAAATGAATGGGTAGAAGCTAATTTTATTCTTCTGATGAGTTATTCATCATCTAGTTTGCACAAAATAAAATCCCCAAAACATTCAAAAGTTTGTAGGACATAAGCTTGAATAGTTGAAGATACTTTTTTAAAGTCTTAAAAACACTTTAAGAAGAAAAAATACCGGGTCTAAAAAGGCATTTCAAAGCAGCAGCTGCACAGCCCCTTAATTAAGTCAAATGTTTTCTATGTAAGTATTTTATATCCTAAGTGAATAAAGAGTTGACTACAAGAATATGTATTTTTCCATCCTGAAGCACTCAGCAAAGGGAAAAAAAATTATAATTTTTGCATTGCAATACCTTTTTACATACAGTAAACATACACATTTCCTCAACAAAAGGAATCCAACCACCTTATTTCACATTTATAAGCATGTTCATATTTGCAGTGCAAAGGGCATCCCTCCTACAAATGTCAGGTTATCATAAAGATGGTACCAGCAGTGAATAAAACAGATTTTACATTCTACTAAACACTCCCTGCAGACAAGCATTGTTATCAGCTATGGAAGGTTTGTAGCATTTAGCAGGTTATCACCTTAACAAAAGCAACAAAGAGGACGAATCAACACCTTTTTCAAGAGAGAACACCTGCATGATGAATGCATCACAGAACAAAGAGTGCTTTAATAAAATCCATATGGTGTTATTTATTTATTTATTTCAACAGGAATCAAATAAGCTTTTTTTCCTTCAGAAACTTTCCAAAGTTGTATTTTTTTTTTTTTTAAGTTTCAGAGAGCCCCTATTTTTACAACTTCTTTTGGAAAAAAAAAAATAAATCAAGGATACTAAAACAAGAATATAAAAAAAAATCCCAAGTCTAATTTATAGAGGCTCTGAAGAGAGTCAATCAGCAAGACCATAGAGCTGAGTTTCACTATAATTAAACTAAGTGACAGATAGTAAAATGAATGTTAGTTAAATTGGTCTGATCATGTTTAAAAAGATCCCTAGTTTAAGAGACATGCAGGATGTACTACAATAAGCCACATAATACTACTTCTAGCTCAAAAGTCTACAGTTAAGGGTGTTAGCCTGTATCAGAAGAGGAAAATTTATAGAATTTGAGAAAATAATTCCTATCTAACTCTATCCTAATTCACAATTATGAAAGTTAGATAGCTACATATCCTGCAAAACCAAAGCAAAATAAATTGCAGGTATTATTCCCTGAAAGTCTACGTATTTCTTTCTCTGTATCTGCTTCAAGCACGGGACTAAAATAGCACCATAAACAATTTTCCTATCTTCATGTGAGAGCATATTCTTCTCCAGATCATACATGTCTAGATATTAGAGGGTTTCTTGCAAGTGTTGAAGTTAAAAAGGCAGACATTTACCATTACAACCACTATCTCTCCACATTCATGTGTAATCTGCCCTGAGGGGGTAACCAATTCCCACTCCTGGAATTTATGAGTGAACCAACAAACAAATGCAAGAACTAGCTGGCAAGTGAAAACAGACCTTCTGTATCCACTGGGACATTGTGATTGATCTACACATTAAATCCATTCAGTCAAAGCCATGATTTCAAGAGGCTTTTATGAACATCTACCTGAAATGAAGGAAAACAGAAAATATTCCACAGAGATCTTCCTGTTTTGGTTCATATTAGAAGCAAGAAGTTGCATTTCCATCCAAGTGCATGAATCTGTGGACAGGGAGATGCTGTACATCCAGACCATTGCACAAACGGGCCACAAAGTAAACCAGTTCTCAAAAGCTTGGCCAAAAATCCTTTGAATACAGGGGAAAACAGGAACGTGATAACTTCAAAGTTGCAACAGGAAGAGCTCCAGCTATTCCAAAAGCTTTGCCTTTGGGACCTGTCTGCAAAAGGTTCAGATTAAAGCAGTTGGCAGGATAACCAACTTAAAGAACAACAACAAAAACACAGCCCAAACCAAAAACCACACAAAGAAAAAAAATAACAAAAAAAAGAATCACACACAAAACCCCAAGCAAACAAAACCCAGCAGCTGGAGAGGCAGCAAATTTGGCCTGAAGACCCCGTAGTATTTGCCTGAGTAACACCTTTCTTAGCTGCAATCAGGAGAGGCAGAGCTCTGAATCTGATTACCTTCCTCACCCATCTTTGCTACAAAATACAGAAAAAAAATAAAATTAAAGTAAATGGGAAGAAGCCTGTGCTGGTGAAACAACCTAAAACATCAAGACACTAACAGATATTGCCATTGGACTGGTAACACCATTCATGACAAATTTCTGGGTATCAGTTTCTCAGTTGCTACCACCAACCATGCTAATCACTTGAGAACTTTCGGTCCTTCTGAAGTGGCCACAATGTAACACTGTCCTATTCCCCCAGCATCACAGCTAAGTAAAAAGCACCCTAGGAGCAAAAATGTCCATTTTAGAATCTCAGTGACACCGATTTGGCAAAAATTCAATTAAAGAGAAAAGCTGTTAGCAGAGGATGGCTTACACTCACCAATTAACATCATTTTTGACAGTTTTACGGGATGATAATCAGTCTAATGGCTTTTACAGATTTCAATCTTCCACAGACTGGCTTAAAATAAAAATTCTGCCTTTAAATACAAGGGTCTGCAAGGGCCCTGTTACAGACATGCAGAGCAACACTTCAATTCTCCTTCCGAATTGTAGTATGGGTGATATGGACAAATGATACATATGCAGCACAAATTCTACACTGTATCTGTGTGTTAGCTTGAGTTACAAGAGCAGTTCAGTGTACCTACATAAATTAGGGGGTCTCTTCCATGAGTCTTATCAAAACACCAAGTTTTCTGACTCATTTCAAACATTTGAGCTACTCAACATTTCAGTTTCCAAATCTGCAATTCGTTCAGCCCTGGCTATTTCACTTGGCATTCACCTCACTTGACAAGTATCAGAATCCCTTTCCCTTGGTTTTCTCCTCAGCTGCCTGGCAGTTTGAGGTACCTGAGTTGGGTGGGTTTCAGCCCAGTCTTCCTAAGTATCTGGGAACTGGGGATGGATACTGCCCCATCAGATTTTATAGACATCATCTGCTAATGGACAAATTTATCAACAATGTACTCCACAGTAGTTTTGAAAAGGAAATGTTTTTTATCCAGTCCATCATTGTCAACAATCTCAAGGCACCAAACACTGCCTGAAGGAATGCTTTCTGCAGTTTCTCAGCTATCACAGTTTTTGCAGTAAGCAGCAATGTTTCTCTTTCCACTGTCTTGCATTCCCTGTTTGGGGTATGTAGAGCTCAGAGAAGCAGAACTGGAACTGCCAGTTCACATCCTTCTCTGCTGACTGCTTCCCAATCTTAGCTCTTTGGCATGTTCTATTGACCCTGCCACTTGTGCAAATATCTATGGTAAGAGTACTTGGTATATTTTTAAAGAGAAAGAAAAGCCTCAGTTCATTCAGATTTTATGCCCAGGGCATATTGGAGCAGCTGCACAGGTATAATTGTGAGTCAGTGACAGGGCACAAGCAGGAGGCCAAACAAGTGCAGATTTAAGCATAGCCTTTACACTATTCCTTCATATTACAAGGTGTGTCTGACAGGTGTTGGAAGTGTGAAAAGACAGTGAACATTAAATAATGAAACACTTATAAAGTGACAGGAGGTCAACGTGCCTACCTACATAGGCAGCACAACAGAATTCTTACCACAGAAACAACACAAAACCCACTCAACCCCTGAATTACCCAAAAAACAACATGTAAAACAACACAGCAACACAGTAAACCAGAACAATCTTCATGAACTGCAGAAATCACAGGACAGTGACTCCAAGGCTCTCAGTTTACACTTAGATATTTTTTGTGCCCTAATGGGCAGACACAGCCAACTATGACAATGAGAAATTGCTTCTTCCACAGGCTACACTCAGCCAGCCTCCTCTGAAGATCAATGTTTCAGATGCAATAAGGATCAATGTCTCATTATGACATGACCAACAACCTCAAATACTCTGCAGATCTTCCTAAAACAAGCTGGATTTTTCAGCAGTGTTTTTTAACTTTTTTGAAAATCTGTATTTTCATAATATTATCTGATTGCAGACTTATAACTAGCAAAGTTGTGCACAACAGGGGGTTTGGATACCCAGTGTAAGATGGTAGGGATGGTCCTGCATACAGCACATATAACTCGTCATAAAATCAATATTGCAACCTCAACAACAGTTAATAGGAACACCAACATATGTAAAGCACATTTAAGAAATAATTCTAAACACCTCAAAGAGGTGCTTGAAATTCTGAAGTTGCTGTAATAATACCCCATCAGAATGACTATGGAACCACTGAAAAAGGAAAACTGGAGTTCCAACGTGCATGAGAAGATCTGGCACTAACACAGTCAAGCACTGAAAACAAAGAGATAGTCAGCAAGATTGCAGATTTCAACTAAACTAGTGAAAACAAAACAAATCCTTAGCACTCTTCCATTGCTGTAGCCTTCTCTTTCACATCAGAATTATACATTTACCCAAATACCACATATAATCCATGTTCAGCCATTATTAAATGTTTGCACTATGTAAATCAAGCTAATGTTACACTCCTAAATATCATCATCACCTGAATATTTTACTTCAACAAACGAGATGAGAAAATAAGCAAATACAGGAAAATACTGTAAATGCCAGTTAATGGGGTGGTAAGAAAGAAGCTTTATGTATTTTCACAACCAGAATAAGCTGGAGGGTACTCATCAGCCACAATCTACAATTATTACTTCCCCCTCTCTTTTCATTTTTCTTTCTTTCCTTCTTGTATTGACAAGTTTTGAAACTTACTTTCCTTTTGCTGTATCATCTCTGGACAATATTAACAGCAAACAGAGGCCACATTTCTTCAGATTTACTTGAACTCTCTACTACTGAAAAAACCCAAACTAATACAAAACACTTTCTCTGATATTTTCCCCATATTTTACATGGTGACTCGAATCATCTCTTTCTGCAGTGGTATGTTAAACTTATTAAGAAATGCAAAATGTGCTACAACTTCTATTCTTACTTTATTTTTTACTACCTGACATTCTTAATGCCAAGCCTTATTTGCTTTACTTAGCCTATAAATAAATCAAAGTTACTTCTGTCTTGATGAACAATAATACTTGAAAATTGTTTACAAGTAAAACTCAGAATAGCGATTTTAACCACCCACTTCCACTCTGACATTTCAGCCAGAAGTGTCAGGTCTCTTCAGGGAAGAGAACAGTCAGTAAAACAGCACAACAGCTAAAGTTATCCATGCTTTTATCCCTCTGTAACCACCTGACTGGAAACACCAGGGTCACTCAAAGAATCTGATCCTGTTTCAGCAGAGAGAAAAATTAACTTCCTGAGTATGTGCATTTTCTCTAAGTGCAATAGCATTTGAGCAGAAAATAACTCATTTGGTTCCAAGTCCACTTTTAACAAAGTAAAATCTTAAAAGTAGCAAAATAATTTCTTTATTTCTTATGATTTGGGCTTTATCTTCATAACTCGTATTTCTTATGATTTGGGCTTTATCTTCAGAACTCGAGAAACAAAACAAGACCTGAACTCTAATTCACACCAAATGAATATAACTCCAACCTACACCTCTTTTCAGGCCTCCTTCCCCCCCCAAAGCACAAACTTCACACCTGGTGGGAAAACAAATCAACAAACCATACAACAGTAACAGTGTGTTCAATTGTTTCACAGAGTCTGATTGGGAGGAGGAACTACAGCGTTCAAAGAAAAATATTTATTGTTTACTGAGTGTTAGAGTGACGCATTTTGTCAAATGCATCAACACTGACTTCTTTGGGAGTTCTTGACTCTGCCTTTGTCTCCTTAGAATATACTTCACACCCTACCCTTAAAAAAAGAGGGCCTCAGTTGTACAAGTGCTACATTTTATTCACAGATTTGGTATTTGTTGAACTGGGATAATTCATTGCCAAATTCTCTGAATCAAGTCTCAGTCTCCATTTTGCTCCATCTTTCAGAGGTCAGGGGAGAGCCAAAAATACTTTATCAAGAAGTGGTGAATTGAGACAGCAAAATGAAAACTAACTTCATACTGCGCAATTGCAAGAATTTTTTAGACTTAATAAATCCATTTAGGTTTTTTGTTTAATTATAGTTGACTAGCCCTGTGGCTGAAAGAATGGAAATTAATACTAGGAAAAAAAAACAGTGACAGGAAGGTAAAGAGAAGGCTTCTGACATATTTGGATACTTTTCAGCCAAAACAGCAGAGACCTGTCCATTTTTCTGTTTTTCCACAGCCAAAAATTAATCAGGGGAAAAGACCACACCTCAATACTACACCCAAACTATTGGTCTGCCAAAAGAAAGGTTTGAAAATTTCCTTTCTTAGTGACATAGGAAATGATCTTCTGGACAAAAAAAAAAAAAAAGATCATCAGATGGGAAACCACATGCAAAGCTGGGTATTTACAGCACAATCATTAAATTTATGTTATAGATTGGTGGGAGAAGTGAACAGGCAACTCGTTTGAGTTTTATAAAAGTGTAGCATCAGAAAATATCTATCGGGAATTAAAACCAAACCAAAACCGTAACAGAACAACAACTGACAAGCAGCAAGCCTAGACATCTTCAACGAGCCTTTGATAAACTGGCAATGTGAGGGCCCTCCACCTTTTTCTGCCTCCCCAGCACTGTCTAAGTCATCTTTTGGCAAATTATTTTAACATTCGGTTTTCACCTGATAGATCTTTTCACTTCTACAATCCATTTTGGAGGCATAACTTGTTTTCTTTGCTAAGATTTCATTTCCTCCCATCTCAGAACTTGATGAAATCTATTTCTTAGTTCCTCATCTCCCACTGAAAGCTGACAACAAGTATCAGACAAAATGTAGCTGTCCCGCATGAAGTAATTCATTTCTGTCAAAGATTAGACATTTTTTTTTCCCTTAACACAAGATGACTGATATTGTTCTGCAAGATCCAAAAGGGACAATTTAACCACTGAAGTGCCAAGAGATCCTGAGGATCAGCTTTTCTGCTCAGAGCACACAGTCCACTGGTGAAAGCAGGTAACTGGGATGGAAGCCTCTGGAAGGCCTGTTAATTCCCTTCTTTTGATTTGAGGCTTTCACTACTTTCAGTCCTAATCAAGTACTTTTTACTGTACAGTATTCTGCAAAATAGCATTATGAAATTACACATTTCAACAATTCTAACCAGTTAAAACTTATTTTTGACTCTATACAGCACAGACACAAGTCCTGAGGCATATTTAACTCACTTAAGGCTATTCATGATCTTAACGGTAACAAATTTTTTTTAGAATTAAAATACAATTCTCACCTGACTTTGCATTTATATTAACAAGGGCAACACTCGTCCATCTGAACTCAGGAAAACACAAAACTGCAGCCTTGGAGAGGGTAGTTAATCAGCTGTTAATTAAACAGGGGTTAATCCCCTGGTCCACAGAACACTTGCACTCCAGAGGAATTTCTTAACTATTTCACTGATTCTCCAAGGAATAGGAAACAACAAACAAACATGTAGACAAAGGACCAAAACCAAAGCAAACCCCTCTCTCATAAACAGCTGAAGGACCGTAGGACTTTGGCAATGGGAAGGTCTTGTGATTAAATTTGCTGAGAAGACCACAACTGCAAGCACAGCGTATTATTTAATTAATAACACCAAATTGAGTTGTATTCTACAAACAGACAACAAGAATAACAAAACAAACAGGTGTGAGGCAAAACCAAGCTGAAAGTTTTTCCAGAGAGACAGATGAACCAGGGAACAAAACATTTTGGTGCTGGCATCTGATGTTTTCCTGAAGAAATAGCTCTTGATGCCAAGAATACTCGGGAATCAGCGCTTGAAAGGTTAATTAGATTCTCCATAATAATTTATATTACAGGAATGACACATTAGCCCCTTTAATACATATTTAATACGTATCCCAACCCATCCTATTTGCTTCAGATTTCCTCTTTTGCAGATACCATTATTAATTGTAACAGCCTGTGGACATGTCATGTTTACAACTTAGATCACCTCTGGAGGCCAAGGGCTACTCTAATCAAGAGCTTTAGTTACAGTTGTTTACTTCCACCAGCAACACAAAACCTGCACCACAGTAGCCCAGAAGTGAAGGATGCACTGCTGTGTTTCTCACACCAAACCTTAAATCTGAATTCTGCAGGATGGAGCTGTTCTTGAAGACCCAGGATACCCTCAGAGTAGCCATGAATTATACACAGAGCTGCCCAACCTCGTTATCTGCACAGGAGTAGTCATGCAGAAATTCTGGTATGTAGAACACCCTCTGGATTTCATTCTAGTTTCACATTACATGGAATTAGATGTAGTTAAATCAGCATTTGTGAGTTGAGAAGTGTTTCATGTTTTGAAAGAGCAGTTTTCTTTCTGAAAATGTGGCTTTATCAAGACCAGAATATTTTGCAAGAATATCCCAATTGTTCCTTACTCTGATTCAGAAAGTATAATTAACAATTCTACAGCAAGATAAAAATATTTAGTTTGAATTTCATTAATTCAACTTCAGTTAAACTTCTATAACAGAAAATAATGAGTAGTTAGAGTGCTTTTAATAAGTTACACTTTAAGTCAAATAAAAAAGTCTGAAACACTAAAAATCAGTGACAGATGAGTAAAAGGCAATGGAAATAATTCTGAGGATAAATAGTGATACCATGTCACTGAACAGTCTGTGCTAGGGTTTGGATTTTTTTTTTCATATCCATGAGATTAATTTATAATTTTGCTCCTGAACTTAATAGGGGCAGAATAGCACCCAATGTCTACCATTCCTGTTTGTGAGAGAAAAACTGATACATAAAGACACACCTTCATACAATATCTGTGTTCTTGCTTTGTGTCTTGTGTAGTGGGGCTTTTTTGGTATGTGTGACTCTGAAAATTGATTAACATGCAGGATGAGTTTCCCTCAGACTTCAAATTAAACCCAAACGATTTGCCAATACTGAGCAGACTGACACGATGTCTCTGTTTCACAGATCTATAGCAGTAAGCCTAAATTAGTATTCATTCATAGAAATGGTGATAGTCCTGGAGTTTTCAGCAGAAGTAGGATTAGATCTCTGGTAATACAACCCAAGGAATCATGTTTTGGGAAAAAAAAAATTGATAAGTGTGTGGCATGTTTTGAAAGTAACTGAAAGCTGAGATAAATCATCTCATGAAGAAAATAAAAATTACTAATAAAAAAATCTCTTTGTTTGTCTCCCCATAACTAGGAATTTACTGCACCTAAATGTAGTCTTAATGGATGAACAAATAACAGACTCAGTAAGTACATCAGCCAGCACCAGAACCTACAAGATCTGCCCGAGCTGTGACACCCAAGGTTTTACTAGGAGGCCATTCATAAATGATCAAAGTATTTCTAAGAAATTGCAGTCTTTGAAAAGGAAATAATAGTTTTTCTCTTAAATTTTACCTTTACATGGGATTGGAAAGTTTTGTTTTCTTTCTTAAAATAGATTATGGCATAATTTTAAACCAACCTAAAACTGCCTCTGTTCTCTTCATTCCCCCATCTCCTAGCGTTAATCTTAATCAAAGCCACAAGTCCCACCCCTGTGGGCATTTAAATGAAGTGTTTTTCAGCTTTCAGGATTTGCAACTTCAATTATTTTTGCAATTATTCGCTAAATTTCATTTCTGATCTTGTTCTATAATCCCAGTTACAGCTTCTGATCAATTATTTGATGCAACTTCAAAACAACAAATCTTAATTTGTGCCTCATGCAAGATGATGTTTTATGAATGCTCTAAAGGCTGGCTATTGGTAGGACTAGCTCAGAAGAAACCCAGCGAGTCTTCCCTTGGGATTTAAATCACTTGGCAATTTTTGCATGACAATTTAATTAGGAAAATTAGCAAGGGAATACTTTGGACTGTTGCAACATTTCACTAGTTTTCAGTTTCCTACCAGCAATACTTCCCCATCTAGTCCTGAAAGACAGATCTGATTAAGTTATTGAGAGGAACAGTGGATTATCTCTTAAGGGACCTTGATAAATTCGCAGTAATTTTAAAATTTGCAGAGTGCAGAAAGCACCTAAAGTACATAAGGTCATTCAAATTAATCAAATATTAACGAGTTCAGGCTGGATCTGGTGGAGGGGAGTTATGTGTGCAGTCATCCCACTTGAAGTGGCAGTTAAGCTGCTTTTTCGTGTTATGTTTTTAACTGTTCATTTTGCAATACAAACAGTCCAGAATAATTTTTTGGTCTAGTTTTTGCTCCTGTAACAGATTTGAGAAATCACATAACCACTCAGAGGGGTAGTGGCTCACATCCAGAGAGGTCTGAGAATAAGAAAAACTTGTTGCCCAATGAGGTGCCTTTGTTTCTTGAATTACTTCCCTCATCCTAAAGGAGACCTTTCAGGTGAATTCTGAGTGAGCAGCAGAGCTGATAAAAACAATCAGGAGTCAATGATATGAGGTGCAAGCTGAGGTAGAGGCTCAGGGCTTTCATGACCAAATCTATGTTAGAACCTCACATTCTCAAGGAGCTTGACTGCAATTGCCACCTGCAAAAAAAGCAATTTGGAAAAGACATTGCAAAGATAAGGTTAATGGAATTTTCCTAAAAGCAACTCCTAAGGGACTCTCTGTTAAAGGAGCCACTTTCCACTTTGGATCTTGGTTTCTTTCAGTTATCATTCTTACAAATTTAAGCAGGCTTCTGACAATATAAAATGTATAAATAATATGCAGCCCTCCTTGAACTCTCACAAATTTGCCAGCACTGAGCTTCAAGTGAAAGACCTCAAAATAGCATCATCCAAACAGCAGAACTATTTCTTCCCATGAGGAAACTTAAAAGTGAATAGCTATGGACTATTTACATTAAAGTGACCTTCCCATTTATTCAACTTGAGGACTCTGAGAAGGGAGGTTCCAGCAGAAGAGACACAGAGACTGTAGAGGTAAAAATAACCATATAAAACTAATAAATACTACAGAAAAACTAACAAAATCACAGTGAAATTGGGGGAAATTAATAACAGTGAAGGCAAACTAAAGAGACAACAAGTGAATGGTCCAGGTCACTCAGATGCTCACAGATGAATTTCCTAAATTTGGTTCCCTTCTGTATTTTAATACAAGGTTTACAGAATACATTTACAGAGGTGAAAACAAAAATACTTTAAACAAATAGTTTGTTTAAAAAAATCCTTGAGTGGAGAAGTGTGAGGAAATTATTTCATTTACTTTTGTACAATGCTCAAGGGAAATGGCACTTCCTAATTTTAAGGCCTAAACCAGAAAATTGGATATAATAGAACATGATGGAAGAAGTTAGGGACAGCTGTGTTGATTGTACAGTAGGAAAAGCAATGGCATTATAAAAAGGATAAATTTAGACTTGTGGACTGAGGGTAAAAGCTTTTTGTACCAAGCAGTACTTTGGTTTCTGATCCAAATAAGAGAACACAAGCCATTGATTCTGAAGTGCTCTCATCAGCTCACAGTGCTGCAAGTCTTTCAGCTCTCACATCACTATCAGTCTGCAGACCTTGGTTACAGGCCTTGGTTTTAGCTGTAAGTTAAATGGGCTCATTTTGCACAAAAAAACAAGGCACATATAATTTATCTGCAAGTCAAATACAAAAGCACAAAATTCCTTTTCAGTCACACCAGACCCAGGCTACTGTACATGCTGTTCCCAGCAGTTTGTAATGAAGCAGTTTCTCCTTCAAGATATTCCTTAAAACTCCTTTCATATATTACAGAGATACTCCCTTCTTGTCTGAATTGTTGGGGAAATATTACAGTAACTCTGCTTAGTCATTTGATACTTTACCTGAGTGGGGTCAGTGCCTGGCTGGCACTACAGGTATGGAAAAGACTGGGAATGCCTTAGGAGTGACAGGGAGCAAAGAAAGTTAGTTTATGAAAAGGAAGTCATCCCAAATTTTTCCTTATAGTGGCTGCTCATAACACTTAAATTCTATTTTATCTCCTCTAGGACTGGATCCTGTTTAAATGCTATAATGTAGGGAGATATGGGTCAACACAGCTATAAATGGCCTGTCCCTCTATATTTCATGTATCTGTAGCCACACAGACAGAATGTTATTGAATAGATTGGATTGTGAAAAACAGTGCTCCTGTTTATATTTATTGAAGGACTTTGATCTATTAATTTAGCAGTATAAGATACAATCAATGACCCTAAGCTTTCTGTCATTCCTGTGAGTTACATAGGTTGCCTTTCCTCTGAGTTATTGAACAGGAAGACAAAAATTATTATTTCATCCATAATTCTATCTGCATCAATAGGTGAAATATATTAAGATATCCTGGCTCAGATTATTTTTTGAATTTAAGGTTATACATGCTGTTTTGCAACAAGGGAAACAGAATTTTTTCCTGGCCTGCCTGTGGTGGTTTTTTAGAACTTGAAGGAGAGCTCCATATGAAGAGAACTGTAATGTTAGCCAACCTGCCAATCAAGACACTAATCCTCCACACATCTCCACCATCAGGAGACAGATACCTGGAAGCTGGTATGTAGGAGATAAAGAGGAAAGTTGGACAGGAACCAGAAAATGTTCAAAATAAAAACTAGATACGTATGTCCGGATATATTTTCCTTTTAAAAAAAATCTAATAGCAATGATACCAAAGAATTTTGTCCTCCACAGATTAAACAAAGCTGTATGCACATAGCCAGGGCTGTTGGAACTCAAGGGGTACTTAGAAGCAACCAAGTACAGTATTTTGTCTTCCCTGCATTTCCAGACAATAAAGGCATAGTGCTCAGCAAAGTGGAAACAACTGCACTGGTTAATTTTGAGTCACCTCAGTGACTACAGAAGGTATATTTGACTATTTAAAGAAGTGTGCAACATTCTTGTATCCAAATCTTCACTTTTCGATGCAGTGAAAACACAGTGAATCAGATAAGAACTGAGTGTCCCAAAACTGAGTGTCCCAAACTCACTTGGCAGTGAATATTAAGCATTATGACCTTTTATCCACCAAGAAAGAAAGAATCACCACAACTATGCTGTCTACTTCTGTTTTCTGACATAGTAGTTTCAAGCAGATAAATTGGAATAATTTTTTAAGCAAATTTTTTCCTGTCAGAAGTTATCTTCAGATATAATTCTTAATGGGATTTCTGCCACTAAGTCTTGATCTGTAGCACATACACAGGTCATTCATAACAATAATTTAACACTCAAAGTTTAGCTGTTTCGACCAAGACCATAAATTTCAAGAAATGTTCATGCTCAGTGACACACTGATCACGTTTTTAAGATTAGGTTTATCTTGAAACTGTCTGTGAATACTTGTAGTTATGAATGAGAATTTTGGTTTTTTGTGAATACTCCTGCAATACTTAAAATTGGCCGGTTCTCTAAATGTTCCTGCCAGTAAAGTAATTTGCTGGAATACTGTTGGAAAGCAAATACAGAAGGGGTGTGAATACAGTCGAAGAGAATTCATTTGCAAATCAAATGGATGGTGGAGGGGGAGTTGCATTCAATGAATTCAAAGACACTGTCACAATAAATACAAGAACATTTGGCAAGTGTAACCTTTGCAAGACTTGCTATCTGTGTTCTGCTGAGGTATCCAGAGATGTGAAGTTCCCATCTCCGGGCACATTTCTGTCTATTCCAACAGATGCAGAACTGGCCTATTGAACAGCTTGCAGAGCCAGATCACTAGACTGGTGTTAACATTTGCAGCTAGAACTGAAATGGCTTTTCTGAAGAAAAATCACTGTGTAAATAATTGGCCATTGTGTATGGGATGAGGTAAATTTACTTTATGTTTTATTCCTATTTTATCTCTTATTAAACAAATGTACCAGGTACTACCATTATTGTCATGACAGTGTGGAACAGCAACCCCTAAAAGCTGTGAATTGTACATTAGCTGCAACTAGCTATAGGATATTTATATTCCCACTCTCCCATTCAGGACAGCACAGAAAAATAGTCTGCGGCATTAAAAAGCCAGGGGATGATTATTTTCTCCTAAAAATCATGAAGAAACTGAAAAACAACTCTGTTTACCTCACTCTTCATGACAGTAGGAGAGCCCACTCCCCCATCTGTGATCAGTTGCCTCAGGAAAAATTCCTTCTCCACAAAAACCACAGGACTGCTACCTGTCACTGGTTGCTCATAGCTGACCCCTCCTAAGTATATACTGGTGTTGTGCTAAAAAAAGTGGATTTGATTAACTCATATTTCTGCAAAGAGCTGCCAAACTATTCACTCTTGTAACCCGAAACAGCAACTGGGGCAAGGAGCTTCCTCTTTACCCTGGCCTGTACAACAATGGTATCAAAACCTTGACAGGAGATTTCAGAATTTACCAAAACAGTAAGCAATGCATTTCTGTTTTCTGAACTTTTACAAGTCACCCAGCAGTGCAATAATATAGCCACATTTCTCAAATCTTCTCTATGACCTGCCAGGTTATACTGTAATTGGTTAAAGAAACTTATGGCTTGACAATTTGAGCATATACACGTTAAAAAAAAATATAAATTGTATTAATTTTCAATAGAAATCACAGAGTTTTAAAATAGAAAAATACAAAATCGAAATCAAGATAAACTATTTTTTTTTAAATGTTTGTCCTGACTAATATATCTAATGTTTTGGTTTCATTAGATTTCAAGGTGAAAACTGTAAACTTTTTTTGCAAATCTGTTAAATTCTGATAGACTATAGTTGGTATCTGCAGACACTCAGGGAAAAGAAATGCATTGCAAAGCTTGCCTGATATCTTTTAATTACAATTAAAAAAAAAATTTAAAAAAGGTTGTATGTCTGAGTTAGGCAATGACACTTTTATGGAGGAGCTTCCAGTTGAGTTATAGAAGATAGGATAGCCTTTGCTTGCTTTTTCAATGAGAATGCCCAGAGGAGGATTATGGTACACTTGGTCAGTGCTGAATTTGAACTGTGTTCCAGAGATGAAAGCCCATGAACTAATCTGTTGAGCTCTGAAGTCCAGTGCTGTGCTGCTTTATAAAAATCCTATTAGCAGTGTGACAGAGGGGTCAAAAGATAAGATAGCAGACAGCTGGAAATGATGGATTAGACAAATACTTTAGACAAGAAAGGTATTTCTTAGCCATGTTGTGCCTAACCATGTATTATACAACCAGGAAGCACTGGTGACTAAAGGGTGACTAATTCCTCTTGTACTGCTTGGGAACTTGTAAGGTTTTGAAGTGCTTCTGTGCTGCCTGCTGGGCTGTCTCATGTCATGATGACTTAACATTCACTTCATCTTCAGCAAGACATGAGGTAAGAAATGCATATGGCAGCTATAATTAGCAAATTTGGCAAGTCAGACTTCATACATTTTGCACATTTTGCTTCTCATGACCTCTATATTCTCTATCGAGGGGTTCCTGCTGCCTTGAGATCCCCTCAGTGTATGCATTTCCCTGATGTAGGTAATTGGCCTGGCTCAAAGCCCACCCAAATACCTGGAAAGAATCCTAGTTGTGCCCCCAGGTTTTAAATGAATCTTCCCTCAGAAATCAGTATTGTTCCTGGAATTCAACTTACAAAAGAATAACACAAGCAGATTCTTGAAATATCAAACATCAAAAGAGTGTTGTTTCCTCTATCATTCCACCCAAGGCAAATGTTGGGATGTACTCAGTTACAGCCAGTGCAGATTTGGATCTGATTTACATTTCAACTCTGAAACAAGAAATAGTACTTGCCCCTTGTGATCTATTGTGAAAAAAAAATCTTTAAATTCAAGTTCTGAAAAAAAGGTTAATATCAGTTGTTCAAAAAATATTATTCTTCAGGAGTGTGTTTTTCTTAGTCTTTCAGTATATTTTGTGTTTTACTGTTCACAAAAAACAAACTTGAAATTCTAACTACAAGATAACTCAGTTCATGCTGAATTTCAAAGCAGACAAACCAATATCTGAGGTTTCAAATTTAAGGGAGTCAAACTACAGAAGTAATAACTAGATAAGGAGCCAGTGACTTGAGCAAGGAAAATTAATCTTATTTTATGTGAACATGAACAAATGCTGAATTCCTGCAAGACCAAAGCTCCAATGCTATCTGGGGTTTGCATTCCAAAGTGGAAACACAGAAGGTCCACAGTGTGCTTTTCAAATGGTATGTCAAGAAAAAGCAGTGAAACTACAAAGTACCAAAGAAGAAATAATTAAAAAGAATTTGTCAGAAAGCTTTGCAGAAAAGTGAAATGAACAAAATCCTAATGAACTGGATTTTGCAAAGGAAATTAAACAGTATAAATGAAAGGTTTTTTTTTTTTTTTTTTTTTTTTTTTACCCTGCTTTATAGAGTGAAAAAGAACAAGGAATGGAGTACTCTGAAAACACAGCAAGAGGTAACAATAATCTTGGTATACTTAAATATAGAGTAATTAAGAACATATAAAGACAGAACCAGAGGCCACCCAAGTTATTGAAATATCACTCTCCTTTGATCAATGACAAGCAGTAAATACTTAGTTCAACACGTTCCACAGACCATACACCTTGCAGTCAGTAATGCTTTGCAGCTACACATCTTTTCTCCTACCTTATAATAAAGTTCAAATCAAGTCCAAAACCAACAGCTGAAAATATTATATGGTATAGTAGGGGAAAAAAAAAAAAAAAGGCAAGAGCATCCCTGCAGTATCACAGGATTGGGCAGAATCCCAGATAATCACACAAAATGTAATCCCCTCCTAGATAGTAAGACAACATTCCTCCCATTTCCCATTTCAATCTCTGTGGTTTTTATCAGTCTGACCTGATGAAACTTCTCTACCTGATTTCGAACACCTAAATCAGTGTAATTCGAGATGTGAGTTTTAGACACACCAATCAGAAGCCAGATAATTCATCTGGATGTAAGAGGAGCACTGAGATACTGCCACACAGTGCTACTGGAAATACAGAGATTAATACAAGGACTGGAAAGCTCATGGGAAGTTGCTAAAAAAGGAAATAGCGACATTGGATATTGAGGACGGACAGAAGGAGGTCCTGCAAGATTGGATGCAACCAGTCTGCTTCGAGGGGTGGTAGTTTTCAGGGAGGTGGACACAAGACAGTTTGCACCAACTTGTCCAGA
This sequence comes from Lepidothrix coronata, assembly GCF_001604755.1. Taxonomy (NCBI): domain Eukaryota; kingdom Metazoa; phylum Chordata; class Aves; order Passeriformes; family Pipridae; genus Lepidothrix; species Lepidothrix coronata. The sequence continues at coordinate 801,419 of NW_016690301.1, read as the reverse complement.
GACCATGGAAAAGGCAAAAAAACCCCCCAAACCAAAGAAGTATGAGATAATTTTTTTTTTCAAATTAAGTACAAGTGAGAAAAGCTTAATAGCGTGTAATTTCATATTTTTTTGTTAATTATTAATAATTTTTGCTGGAGTTCAGGATTTATGAATTGAAATTAATTGGAAATTAAAAACTGCATATTAGCTCATTTCAAGATGGATAAAATCTGCCCATGAGTGACATACTTGCAAGAAAGACTATTGTGACTTTAGGATATATCAAGTAGGGAGCAATACATAAGTAACATCTTATTTAGGTTTCAGGATTTAGTCCTGGAGAACTCTTTTGCTAGAATACTTGTAAGTAACGAGAATCACATAATTATATTATTCCTATTAAAAACCAGTAAAAAAAAAAATCCAGTATTTTGACCAACTCTAGAGGCAGTTACCACTCAATCTCCCATTAGTACTGACAACACATCAACAGCTTAGAATCATTAGATGGTTTGGGTGGAAGGAACTTTGAAGACTGTCTTGTTCCAACCTTCCTCCCCAGGGCAGGGGCACCTTTCACTTGACCAGGTTGCTCAGAGTCCCATCCAACCTGGCCTTGAATTCTTCCAGGAATGGAGCATCCCCAGCTTTTCCCAACAACCTGTTCCAGTGTCTCACCACCCTCACCATGAAAGGTTTTTTCCTCCTGTCCAATCTAAATGAAATGTGTCCTTTTGAATATTAGATAACTAGAAAATGTTCCATAAAGTAATGTAATACTCCTTTTCTATGTGACCTGCTAAGGATTTTCTGACAACATAGAGCAATAAAAATTAGGATTTTTAGTGTCAGACATTACCTGCTTCCATTTTTTCCCCTTCTCTAGTAACAGTATCACAGAAAACACGACTTCTATTGGTACTCAGAGATTGAAAAGCTCAGATGAACTCTGCACATTCCAAGAACAATTTAATTATTTTTATTTGCAGTGAGTGGCAAACCATGTTATTGCTACTGAAATCACTGAAGGATTGTGCTTAGGAAATTAGGCTTTTTCCCACCACAGACAGAAACACCCTGTTTTTTTTGAACCATTAATTTAATATCCCTCCTAAAGTGCTTTTAAAGAATTGTAGTGTTACACTGCACATAGAGTCACTTGCCTGGAAAATGTTCTCCATCTTTTAATAATTTCTGTCTTTTAATGTATATTTTGCCATCAAAGGTGGAGCAACACTTAGTCCTTGCTATAAGGGACTCTCAGTATCACTGTGTGAGATGCTCCGTGTGTTATACCCATCCCTCCAGACAGGTAAAATTGTCTACTACTGGTGCACACCCCTTTGCTTACACTGTGCCATGTGTCCCTAGAAATACCCACAGAAATATTTTATATGCATCACTAAATATTTCTCAGTCAGAAGACACTCCTGCCATTTTAGTCTTGTGCTCAGAAGCTGTCCCAGGTTCCATCTCCCCTCTCAACTCTTGTGGCTTAAAAGAAATGATGTAAATCTGGGTCCTTAGCTGAGAAAGTTACTACAGATCCCACATTTTCATTCAAGCTGACAATGCACCTGGGCCAATTTGATGCTGTTTCCAGACAAGAACAGACAACATAAATCAGTATTAAAGAAATGAGGTGTTTGTACCTCAGTCATAATTTCCCCATAGCCTTTAGAAAATCCTCTGCTGAACACTGGATACTGATGCTATTTAGAAGGGGCACAAAGTCATCTGTCACCTGAAATACTTTTTTGGGAAATCTTTTAGACTAGTAAAATCCTGAAACGGAGTGATATGAAAGCAGAATGGTTTTTTCTCTTTACATTACAAGTTTCAATGAGTTTAAAGGTCTAAATAGCATAGGAAGCTTGTCTGAGGAATAGTACAGCCAGCAGATTTTACATAATGTGGTAGATGGGATTCTATGTTGATGAATTTGGCTTATACTGCACTTGAAACAGTAGTGGTAGAAAACTTTTCCTGTTACCTCAGAGTAACTTGCTGTAAATCAGTATAAACTCTATTACTTACAATGCATCATTGTGCTCCAGCAACTGGAAACAGGACTTTATGTCTGCACAGACAGAAAAGCTATTAAAAAAAAAAAGCTCCTCTCCCCAAAATAGTCACCAGGGTTGTGAGCATGACAGAGACATCTTCAAAACCACAGGAAAAATTAACTTACTGGTCAAGGGAGTGATCAAATATTAGGAAACAGCACATAGAACAAAATATAAACAGTTGCAGCTACTCTTTTTTTAAATACAGATGACCTGTAGATATAGAAGACTAAGTCAAATGATTAATTTGGCCTAATAGCTCTTATTTGATCTGTTATTTATATGATGTAAAGTTCTGTTTCACATAGAGTTTAATTTTATACACATTTTGAAGAGTATAAAAAAATACATACACATTCTGACACATGTGCATACATAGATCTTCTGTCTCCACTTTCATCTCCTTTCATCCATCTCTCTCATCACAGATGCACACACACCTCTGCTCAAATGAAATAACTCTCACTGCTTGAGTTGGCTACAGTCTTGAGTTCAAACTGGTGATATTTTTTTTCTTCTGTGTTCACATCTCTATTTTTTCTCTACAGGATTTAAAGCTTGAGAAGCATGAAAGATAGAGTGAAAATAAATTTGAATTCTATATTACAAAAAAATGTGAATATCAAAAGATTCTTTCACAGCTGTGTGACTGCTGGCATTTGTAAAGAGTCAAAGAATCCTGGAATACAAAAAGGCAGAAACACAGTTGGTTTTTTCAATCAAGTGTATGGAGAAAAAGCAAAAGAAAAAGTCTATAGGAACAGCAAGAAGGTCTAGGGGTGGGTGACAGGTAAAACCTATTTCCTTAATTTAAACAGTCATTTCTAAAATCACTTGAGCAGGAGGTTGATATGAAAGATTGACATATTCAGTTCTACTCTTTAAACTGTGCTTTGCATTTTACCAGCAGCGTAAGGAAGAAGATGAAAGATGTCCTTCCTTATTCCTTACTTAATTTAAGTGTCTATTTAGAATGACATCTAATAAAAAAAGATACAATTTTTTGTGTAGTTATTATTTGTGTTACCAGAGCATCTAGGATTTCCAGTCACAAACCAGAACCGTGCTGTGACAGTGATTCAGGTGCTGAGAAATGACTGTGTGCCATATTCTGCAATGCTAATGGGCAGAATGAGGCAGGACAACTTTAATCCCCCCAGTAAATTCCTGTCTGCTGTTCAAAAACTGCAGCAAAAAAGATCATCCATTGCTAGAAAGTTTCTAACTCAAGAGGAACAACTGCACACAAAGACTCAGTGAGGTGGTGCTGCTCAGTTTGCCCTATCAGCAACCTAATAATGTCTTGTACTCTCCTGGGAACAAGTGTTGAAAATAATATCAAATATAATTTTGAATGCAGAAGGAAAAACTTTTCACTAGTCCTTCTGAAACATTTTAAAAGAGATAAAGTTCTTAGTGAAGTAGAAGGGAAGCTACTCACAAAAGGGCAATGCCTGTGCTCAGTTTTATAATCTTTCATTATTTGATCCTTTCCATTTCCCTACTTCTTCTAAGCCTCAAGTCATCCTTGCTTTTCCTGGATTCACCAGCTTCCAGGCTGATACCAATTACAATACCTCAACTTGTGTGTGTTCTGTATTAACACAGGTGGTCTTGCCTGTGTCACTAAAATTCTGCTCTGAGATTTTCAACAGAACTTGTGGTTACTTAGATACAGATTTACCCTAAATTGCAAAAATTTTGAATCTCTCCTTTTTTAGAGTCTGATCCATTAGAGATGGATAGTCTGTTCTTTTTGAGTTAAGTCTGTTAATTGTAAAAGGTTCTTCTAGGCTGGTCAAGAAATGAAAAGGTGAAGAAAACCAGACAGTTTGGATCTCGTGGGTCAAAGAGGAACAAGGTGCTTGTTGGTTTCAGGAATTCATCCTGCATAGAACTGAAATATTAGGTTTGTTTCTGTCTTCTCACCAAAAATGCACACAAAAACTTACAGACACTAACAGCCACATCAGTGAGTTGGTTCTCACATCACGTGGCTCCCTGCTAATGGCACGGGGGTTCCAACTAGACGACCTTGAAGGTCTCTTCCAACTCAAACTGTCCTATGATTCTGTGACTACAGGTCGTGTTAGGAAAAAAAAGAAGCAGCCAGAATTCAGAAACCTTATAAATATGGCAAACTGATAGCTAGAGAGCTGAATCTGAAAGCAAGATGCAGCCAATGTTGCTCTATATGGCAGCTAATGAACTAAACCATAGAAAAAACCCCATAAGTAATACTGAAACCTTTTTTAGACTCTTCTTTTATATGATATAGGCCAGCACTGTTGGAGGAAATGCTGTTCATTTGAATTCTGCCAGAAATTTGTTAGAACTCTTCACTTGTTAGTTTCTTTCTATATTTCAATACATTGGGTATTACAACTTTTTAAATGAATAACTGATTTATTTTTTTTTTAATGTTTCCTACCTGTTGGCTCCCAAACTGCCAAACATACAAAGCCTAACAGATACGCACACGAGTTATTTTATTTTGTGGGGAAAAAATAGGATAAAATTTAGTTATGGATGCACATGGTTCAGATCTTTGGACTTGGTCTTTAGGTTTGGTTCAGTCTCCTCTCTCCAAGTGTTTCTAAGCCAGAATGTCAGCGGCTCACAAAAACATCTATTTATTGTGGTGCAGAAATGATATTTTCTTGTGTACATGTCATATAAAAATGTATCATATGGAAATAGCATAGTTGTTAAAATATAAAGCTAAATGTCAATTGGAAGAGAAAGTATTTGATCTGTATCTTTTGTGGACAGTTTGCCCTTTGGATAAGCAGCTCCTGTAATTATGAAAAACTGGCGAATGCTTTGCATATACTTTGCTTTTTCCACATAGACCAGTATAATGCTCTCCAGCACAGTAAGCTGTGTTTGTCCCTAAAAGTGAACAGGATAAATTCAGTTGAGCTATGGGGTGATAGAGTGATTTGAGGCTACGCTTACCTATGGTAAAAGTGTCATTTAAGCAGCTACCTCAGTCTGTTAAAAATCCCATTCCAAATATTAGATGAGTGTAATTAGAACTGCTGGGTTTTGGAAAAGATTTTGAGGAATTTTATATCATAACTACAACAATTTCACTAGTGAAGAAATCAATGTGTACTATGTGTCTGTATATATGGATCATTATAATCAAAACATCCTGCCTGCTGTCACATGGGAATTCAGCAATCCCCTCAAATTGGAACAGCCAAAACCAAGAGTACCAGTGTGTACAACCACAGTTTTTGTTTGAATGCCACCCAGTTCTATGTAACACAGCCTGACAAGATGCAAAACCCAAAGCTAACTAGGCAATCTACAATAAATAAATACATACCTCTAATGAGCTGAAAAAGGTAAAAGGTCAGAGGCTGAGCTTTTGACAGTCTAAGGAATGTGTCTAGTTATTGGAACACCAACTTTTGACATCACATAGTCAACTGATTTTGTATTCTTTAAGTAATACTTGAAAAAAATAGTGTTTCTCAGATGAGAAATAAAGTAGGATCACGTAAAAAGAGATCTTTGTAGTACACCCTAAGAATTGTTTTTTATTTCTTATTTTATATTCCATTCTTGAAGGCTTCCTTAAAGTCTAAATCCCAAATCAGCTTTTATGAAAGTGGCTACATCAAACTAAGCTGCTCTCAGTGGGCACATCATTTGAAGGTGGTAATGCCAGAAGAGAAGCTGCCTTTTTAGAAATGCCTGCATTTTAGCTAACTGCCTTTTTTCCCTTGACCAATTCTAAGTGGTAAACTCTTCAAACTTCCATTCAGCTCTAGAAAAAAAAATATTCTTTTGTTTCCGAATATCTTAAAAAAAAAATGTATGTAAACCAACAGTGACACTTCTATCACAAATTCAGGCTTCAGAAGAACATTAAAATACTGGTAAGATTCACATGGAATTAATTTCTCCTTGTTACATAGGTATCAGCTCAGGACAGGAAATATAAAGGTGATTATTTCTCCCCCTGCCATATGAACTACAGTCTCAAATGGCTGGCTCAGTGTCTTGTCAATTAAATACCCAAACTTTGTGTGCCCTGCAACAACAGGCATCTCAAGCTCAGAATCCTTCTCTTTGTGGCTTTTGATAAAGACAATAATTTTTAAGCAGATTAGAAATGAAAAACATATGTTTGACCAAACCAGTCATATATATATGTATATGACTATATACAGCACAAATTAGCCCTGAAGATTAATTCTGTCCGCAGCAAAAAAAACAACCCCAAACCACTATTCATTAGCAATTCAGTGCTCAGTCAGCAAGCACTGAGGGTTTCCTTTCCTGCAGGTTTTTATGACCTTTGTCAGCACTGCTGGTCCCAGACTGATCCTGCAGTCCACGCAAGCCCTGCCCTGTGAGCAAGGGAGGCACAAACACCTGGAGCTCAGACTCCTGAGTGCCTCGTGGATAACAGACAGACTGTCCAGGGAATGTTTCTGATTTTTATATTATACACCAATCATTGTATTTACCCAGACTTGTGAGCAACTGCAAATAAAACAAGGATTGCTTTAACACAAGGTTTTTAAGAGAAAATAAGCAGCCCAAGGAGAATATTTAGCTGTGTGCTTCAATGTTAGCTGTGTTTTATGACACAGTATTTCAATGGTGAAAGTACAGTGATATTCCTAAAGCTTTTTTTATGCCCATTTAATCCACACTATATTGCATTTGTAACAAGCAGCAGTATTTTTGCCCCTGCAAGGCTGACAGAGCTGCCTGGTAATCATGCTATTCTAATACTGAATAACTGATCTTTAGTACTATCCCCTTAACTAAGGGATACATTTCATAACACAACTGTGGGAATAGCAGTGCACTTTTAATAGCAGATGAATTAGCCCTCTGCAATTTTTCCTATTGTCATTCTCCTTCTGTTGGTTAGAAACAATCTAACAAAAATTTATTACAAGGCATAAAACATGAGCAGATTGCCTATCTAGCAACTGTTTATGTAATTTGTGAAATATTTATACTGAAGTCTTATCATTCTTCATTTTCACATATTTTGATTTTGCTATTTCTCTTTTCCAGAAAAAAAAAAAAAAAGAACATGTCGTGCTGTAAATTCAGATTTCTTTTTTCTTTCTTTAAACTTACTTTAGTGTGTTCTGACATTTTCAGGAGACTAGGCTGACAGTTAGACATTATCAGTAACTCATTTAAAATTGTCTTTAATACTATCTTAGTTTTCTCCTATGTCTTTCAGTTAAACATGAATTGTAAATACTATTAATATGATGTTTCAAACTAAGATTCAAGCTAACTGCTTTGCAAACCAACTACTGCTCTGCTACATCAAAGGATCATTAAACCTGCCATCGAAAATGCAACCACCACTCGGTGAAGCAGAGGAACAATAAACAACAGATGCAAAACAAAAGAGTGTTACTTTAAAACTGCTGGGATAATTTCTGTAAGAAACATGCCTTCAAGACAGGTTTGTAACAAAATGAGTCTGTGTGAAGCACCTGAAGAAACAGGTAACTGAGAACGTGACTCCTGAGGGCTCCATGCCAAGATGCCCCGAGGCAGGACCTTCTGGGAGCAACGGACAGGCCATGGTTGAGAAAGATGGTTGTGGTTTGTTTATAACATATTAATGGATCCAAGGGAAAGTACCACGTGCAGCTGCAGCTTTGTGTCAACAACAAACTGCTTTAGTTTTGACACTTTGTTTAAATTTCTGGAAAACTAATGGGAAAGAAATTTTGGTGTGGTGGTTAATTCTCCCTTTAGAGTCTGAAGAAAACACTTTGAGAGTGATGGTGGTCGGAAATCAAAGTACAAATGGATGGAGACAACCACAAGAAGTATCCTAACACTTAAAATTTCACATTTTTCTTACCAAATGAATACTTTGCCAACAAATTTCCTGAATTCAGAGGAAAAGACATTTATAGCCCTTGCAGTTATACACAGCAAAGCTGACACTTGTATTTAAGCTATTAAAGATGTACTTAATTACCTTAAATCAACTACAAATCTTTTTATGAGGAATAGGAATGAATGTCAAAGAAAACTGAACTGAACTCCAGTGACTGACATTTGAACATTTCAATTGCATAAATATCCCTCTATATCCAGCAGTGCTTCTTAATCCATGAAGTTTGGAATTGTGTGACTAATACTGCCATTAGCTAGATTTAGGATTCCTGATTCTTTGGGACTATACACAAATTGCTTTGTAGCAGTTCAGTTGCAATGTTAATGCAGCAAGTGATCATTGAAATGCACAACAGCAGCAAAAGGCAAACGCAGCCATTTGTTTTCCAGCCAATCTGATATAAGTGTAATTCATATCACTGTAATGAGCTCTGCTTACTTCCTGTCCTTTTTGAAGTCTCTACAACTTCTCAAGGGCAAAATTGTTTTCTAAATACATTCTACACGCATTCAGTCTTTTCTGTTGAAGTACTCCACAAGAATGAACTAAAATAGCTCTTATTTACACATAGACCCTGTCCTCATAATATTTGCATGTTATCTGGAAGCCTGTAGACTTCTAAATCCAAAAACATCTCAAAGTCATATACGAATTTCTTAAGGATCAGGAAATTTCTTAAGGTCAGAAAAATATAAAATGCAATTACCAACCAAGAATAAATACTTAAGGTGCTTTATGTGACTACATATGTGACAGAATAACAGATAATGCTACTTTTTTAGCATACCAAGCCACATCAGTATTGATACCCCGAGGAAGGTTGGCATGGAGCAGCTAGACTGTTTGCTGGTTACAAACCAAACAAACAGCAAAACCCACTGTCCACCTCCCCCCTCAAAAAACCCGAAAACAAAACCCCAAACAAACAAAAAACCCCCTAAGAACAAGAACAACAAAGAAACAACCAGCCACAAACCAAAAAACCCAAGCATCTCATCTTGTTAAGCACCGTCTTTACTGAATGCTAAACTCATTTTATGAAATACAAGCAATGAAAGGAAATAAGAAGAAACCATTTCTGATCATCTGGCTCTCTTACTTGTAGTGTCTTCCATCCTAATAGTGCTTTTACTGGCAAATGTTACTTAAATTCCTTGGGTGTCAACCCCTGACATTCAGGTACCTCTTCTAAGAAAAGCGCTTAGGAAACTGCAGGTAGAGCACCCATAGTCCTGAACAGCTGAATCTTCTCTTTAATATGCTGTAGCTTTATCTACTGCTCTCAAATCTATCTACTGGCTCTTTCTTTCTGTCAGGAAATAGATAAGAGGCAAAGATGGCCTGTGAAGACACCACAGACACACATACACTTCACTAGAAGTGGAGAGATTTCAGCCCAGCTTAGGCAAACCAATTTTTTTTAGTCCTTACTTGTCCTGCATCTTGCCAATTCATCCCAGACCAGTGCCCTTTGATTTTCACAGTTCTGCTTTGAGACACAAGGAATCTCAAAGCTTCTGTACAACATTGGAATTGTTTGTTCCAACACTGAATCCATCGATAGTCCTTGAAAATAGTCAAAAGGACAGTCAACGCCAGAATGAAACTATTATTAGGAAAATATGCAGTTAAAATGCTGTACTTTGCTTAAGTTTCTGGTGCCTGAATGATTACATATTTTCAACAGCCAAAAGGATTCTTCCTCTTTTCTTCATAATAATTTGTCTCATGTAGCATGATTTTAAATATATCAACAGGCTCATCATAACAATCAGCAATTCTATTCACATGTTCCAATATATGTTCAAGCAAAAGGAAAAGGTTTTCTACCTCTGTAATATGAGCTTTTTTAATATGTGTTATATTCAATATTTGTTAGCTGTTATTAAATAAACAGCATTATTTATCACAGAACTATGATTGGTATGTTGCATGTATATAACCAAGGACTATTTCAGCTATTTTGTCTTTCTCTCCTCTATTGAAACAGGTATGAATTAGAAATAATTAAAAATCAACATTCACAAGTAACCATGTAGCTTTAAACCAATGCTCTCTTTTCCCAGATCGTTCATACATATACACTCACCAAAACCCACCTCTTTCTAGAGCAAGGGAAATTATTCACCAAAGTCTAGAAAATAAACTTTCAAACTGGTCTCTGTCTCTCCACAGATTATCCCTTTTGGAAGATATTCTATTTCTTCTGCCCAATTACCCTCTCTTTTTTTTTTTTAAATTTAATAACATTATTTTACATTTTATGTAAGCATTGTACATGCTTACGCGATAAAATGAACTGTAAATTCAGAATATGTTGCAAAATAAGGTTTGCTGTGGAATTTCAAAATTGCACCAAGCAGTAAATGACAAATAGGGCTTCACCCACATCTATAGATGGGGACACACTCACATACATATAGGCCATTATGATGACTCAGAAAATTTTGGCTCTTGAAACAGGCTGTTCCTTACAAATCCTCCCTTTCCACATGTCTGTTTTCACTCCGTATTTACCAGATGTCACAACTTCACTTTTATTCATACATCACAAAACAGACTCGATGCTGTTCTTTTCTGTAAGGTTTAAGGATGACAGGTGGAAAAACAATTTTAGTAATCCCTTCATTGCCTACTCCTTGTCACTTTAAAAAAGTGGTAGAGGATTGCTTGAAGTTCTGCCCCAGCTAAAAAAATCATTTGGAAATCTTCGATCCCTGCTTCTAAAATATTGGTTTAATTGGTCCAATTTCAATCAGGCTAAATTAAGCCTCCTGCTATTGAAGTAGTGTAACACTGCAACAGTTGCCTTAATTTAATTTTTGCTGTCTGAGAGCAGAAAGGCCCATGTAGTCCATCCAGGAGGCACTGATTCACTTATGGCAGGTGTAGCTGAGAACACAAAAAACCCTTTCACTAAGAATCTGCACTCCAAATTCAACAAGTGCTGGATGTGCCAGGGATAGGCAATGAAAACCACACTGGGCTTATCACCTTTTTTTTTTTCTCCACAGGTATATACTGTATTAAATGTGAATGTGGCATTTCACATTTAACCTGTTTCACATTTCACATTTCACATTTAACCTGTTTCCTGTTAAAGGTGAAACAATACACAATATTGTCAATCACCCTCCCTCATTACAGTGGCAAGCAATCCTCTTTGGAAATTTCTCAGACTGACTAAACATCCTCCAACCCTCAGTCAAACATACTCACTTTGCCATGAATCATCACAAGTGCATTTTTTTAAATTATTATTCAGAAGGGGCTTGCTTTGACCAGCATTTTCTTTGCATATCAAAAAGTCCATTCTATCACAATTGCTATTAATAAAAGAACCAGAAAGGAAGAACAGTCCTTCTTATCTTCTCACCATCAATTTCCTCAGCAGAATCAGCAGGAAATTAGATCAAAGGCTGCCCTATCCAGCAGAAGGTATCCATTTCCTGACCTCCCTTTTTTCCTCATTTGCAGTTTGGAAAGTATTTCCTTTTCTCTTTCCTCCTCCTGCTCACCTTGCTCTCTCATCCCAGCCTTTTCTGTATCAGCAGAGCGTTCCTCCATCCAGGCCTTGTCTTTTGACCCAAGCAGCAAAAAAAACTCCTTATTGCTGCTCTGGGCTCTGAGGATTTCTGTACCATAATGTGCAGTTGGTTCAGAATTCAGGCCTACTTCACAAGAGTATAAATAATTGCACAGCACAGAGGCAAAATTGGGCTGTGTCCTAAGAGCACAGACCCTCTCAAAGCCTTCTGCAGGTCCCCACCCACCTGCTTGTAAGAAGGGGTTATGAAATTAGGAGTGTACGAAGATTCCTTTTAAGTGAAATTGCCCTGTCAAGAACAGGAATTGCATAGGATCAATTTTATTAACACATGAAGCCTAGATTATTTATTTTTAATGAAAGATTATTTGTTTAATCCCTATTAAATCCTACAGTGCATTTTCACAAGACAACTAACCAGTACAGTAACAGCTAAAGCAAGAATAAATGAAAAGAGAAAGAATAAGGTTTTATATTCTATTCATTTACTTTAAGATAGTCTAACTTCTTTGATTATGAAGAACATTTCCAGGAAGATGAGTTTAGCACGACAGTATATAAATAGCCCCAGCTGAGGATGTAACAACTGCTTTCCCTCCCCTAACACTGAGCAGTAACTAGTAACTAGAATTGAGCTGACTATGGAACTGGAATATTTTGCAGCTTAGATTTCCTCAATAAGGCTAAGCCAGCTCAAAAGATTTCACTGCTGCTCTAACACACAAGCCTTTGATGTTTCCTCATCTTTACATCATAGAAGGAGCTCAAAGGGTTAATTAAAATTTAATGATATCGGCAGTACTTTGAAAAAGTTATGAACTTGGGTGAGATCAATCACTTTCTTGGACTGTCTGACTTCAAAGCAGACATTATGCAAAGGAAAAAAAAAAAAAAATCTCTCATTCTGCATTGAATTCCTAAGCAAGGATTTCCTCATTAGCGGTCTGTGCATGGAGGAGATTCCAAGTTCAAACTGGGAGGAGGTGAGATGCCAAAAAAAATGGTTAATCAGAATTTTATGCCTTTGATGCCAATCACATGTTGAATGAATGCACCACTGCAAACTAGGAGACACTTGAACAGTCCCAAAATAGGAAGTCAGGGATTAAGGGATGAGCAATTTTTTTTTTTTTCTAATTCACAACTTGTTTGCAGAGATTTAGCTAAAACCTCATTAGCTTGTTTATTCACTCTTAGTGACATTCAGTGAAATGTCAGATGAAATAACAAAAGTAAACTTTTAAAAAATGTACACAACTCTGGTTTGCATCTGTATTTTTCATTTGTTTACCATCTACATTTTATTTGAGCTGACAGCTTTTGCTTTCTGCAGTGTCTTATTCTGACCTGAAGGTATTACTATATTTTCAAAGACAAATTCACTTCAGGTGACAAAATTATGAAAATCCTCTACAGGAGATCAAAGTTTACCAGTGACTAGTTCGATTTATTGTGAAGATTAGGAAAAAATTATTTTAATGCACTCCGTATTGACAGTCAATTACCATCTCTGCTCAGAAAAGGCTCTGTGGGGAGCCTGAGTCAGCACAAACCTTGTGCCTTCCTCTAATTTCAACACAAACCTATGGTATAAAATGTGGAAATACACTCTGTGGCATGAATACTCCTGGAGATTGTTTTGAGATAACCCATGAGGAGAGTTGGAGCTCTCTTCCCACAAGGAATCTCACCTGGCAACCTGATTAAGGGTTCCAGAAGAGCTCCACAAAAATCAGGTTGAGAAGTAAGGTCATTAAATTGTGCTGCATAGTCAATATGTTTGTTTTATTTGGGGGGTGTGTGTTATTTTTTTGTTTGTTTTGGGGGTTTTGGTTTTGTTTGTTTCGGGGTTTGTTTTCACTGTTTGTTAAAATACTGGATTTTGCATTTTCACTTAATCCAGAACACACACACAGAAGGCAGACCCTACGAGCTCCTTCCAACATTCAGGAAGACCTCCTACAACACCACTTTTAATTCTTTGTATATCCCCAATATTTTTCTAAATACAATGACAGATAATTCCTCGAAACCTCCTCATCACACCAGTAAGCTTGCAGAATTCTAGAGTCCTCAAACCCAACCTTATTTGTTACAGCAAATTATTTTCCATTACAACAGGCATCCCAACAGTACCAGTGACGATTGCTCTTGAACGTCTACTTCCTGAGGGTATAAAAATCATGGTTTCTAAGATAACTACGTTAGGCATAAAACTTTGAAAGTTGATAGTCCAGTTCTAGAAATTCAAGTAAAGGACTCATCTATCCCACAGGCTCTCATAATATTAATTGTAGTTATTATAGTGCAGGACTAGTGTGCTGAAGGGATGGGTGCATTATGACAGCTTTCACTTCAATCATTTATTCAACAGCCTCAGAAATTCTATTTGAGGCAACAGTTTAGCAAACTATTAATGCCAGCTGTTGGTAATCTTTGCTGTTTCTTCATCAAATTTATGTCCTTCATATTCTCTGTTCTTTGCAGTTTGGTTGGGGTTTTTTTGTCTGTGTGGTTTTTTTTTTTTTGGTGGTTTGTGTGGGGTTTTTTTGTTGTTTGTGGGGTTTTCTTGTTTGTTTGTTTTACTTTGGCTAAAACATTGTGGGATCCTTTTCTAAACTTTAGAGGCACATAAATAGCAATAAAGTTTTTGTGACAAAAAATACCATTAAGAATGATTTAGTAAAAACCACAACTACGCAAACAAAATCCCAGACCTTTGCTACGTGAAAACCCATGTTAAAAAACTGCATCCTGTTTGTCACTGTTTTGGGGGGCTGGGAGCATGTTCATGTTACCTGGATGATAGTTAGGAAAGTTTAACACTTAAAACATAGTTTTTAACACTGCATAGAGATTTCCCATTCTATGCATACTTTCATTTCCAATGAAGTTTCAAGAAGCACAGTGGCTGAACAAAAATTGATCCTCTTCTTTTTTCAATAAACTTCATAAAGTCACAGTATATAAATACATAGAACATGTCAAACCAGTAAAATAGGCTAATTAAGGGCAGATCATGAGACTATACTAGGTGGGGTTTTTTTAGTTTTTGGGTTTCAGGTTAGATATGTCTCTTCAAATAAAACTTTCAGCCTGGTTCAATTGTCCTATAGTAAAACTTGAATAAAAGTGAAGGATGTATTAAGACACGAAAGTCTATTATCAGTTGTTTGCAATCAGGCATGTGCATGGTTAAGTATAAGTGAATGAGGAGTCCAAAGAGTTCAAAATGCTAATCAAATTATTTCCATAAGAGCTACTCCCCACAACCATTTTTATTACTGATGATTACACTTGAAGGGCTGAATACTGAATACATGGTCAAGACTAACAATCCACCAGCTCAGCAATCCATGGCATGGATTCACTTCCAGAGGGAATCCCATACTGGAAAGTTCTATTACACCAGGAAAGACCTCAATGGTTAAAGAAAACCAGCTATGACATTTGGGAATTGAAAAGGAAGTCTTGAGAGGAACAGAGAGTTCACTTTGAGCTCTCAGACTATGGGTCTTCTCAAAGACCCTGTGGAGATGTGACAAACTACTTATTTCACTTTTATAAAAGGATCACATGTTTGAGAAGACCCCAAGGAAGATGTCAGGCAAAGAAACAAAACCCTTTTTGATGAGAGAAGGATCACCTGTCTTAATAAAAGCTTTTATTGTTCACTCCAAAGATTTTTCAGGTTCTTTTTTTAAAAAAATATACAACACTGCCAAATGCAATACAAAATGCCCTTGGCTGTTATCACTGTATCTCTTTCCATGCTTCATTTTTCCCCACAAAACCTCTATGCTGTAAAGGGGAAACCAGTTTTTTTAAAAAAAAAAAAATTTTCTTTTCCTTTTTCCTCCTTCACAAAGAGGCATTGTAAGGAAGACAAACGGGAGAATAAGAAAGGGGGAATTATACACTGTACCCTTTCCAAAGCATATTTATTCTGCCCTAGCACGTGTTTCATTGCCTCTCAAGGGTGCAGTTTATCTGCTTTTGTACTTCCAAGTAGATACAGTGCCTTTATACTACCAGAGCATCTCCTGTTACATCAGTGCCACTCATAATACCAAAAGGATGACATGGATTTAAAGTGTTCAAATGCTGTTGTTCCATTTAATACTTATTAAGCCACAATATTTTTAAAGATTTCAGATTGGAGACTTATATTCCTTTAGTATATCTTATTCTTGATAAGTCTGGGCAGAACATGAATTATTTCATCCTGTAGAAGTTGAAAATGGTGAGGGAAAATAAAGAAGGAAAGAACCTGCCCTTAGAAATAGTAGGATTACATTTTAGTGAACTGTCATTTGTATTGGGAATGTTGATCATATGAAGCTTTAACTACTTTTGTGGTTATTATGCCTTTATGATAGCACATTCAGTCAATTCCTCCACTTAATATTATGAGAAGTGTGAGCATCAAGTGAGTTTTGATATGGCTTTGTAATTGTGGGAGTACAGCTACACTCTGCATCCCATTGTAATGGCACACTCGTGCAAAATAATTGATTGTATTTAGACTGTTGTGTGAGTTTAATATATGGTTGTGAAATTGCTACTTTCTGGTTATTATGACATTCTCTAAAAGAGAATCTCGGTTCTGTATGGATTTAAAAGAAAAAGGCACAATACACTAGTAAGATTTAACTTGAACTTGAAAGTGCAGGAAAGCATGAAACACCTAAAGAACTGTGGTAAGTTGTCCATTCATAAAAGAAGAATATGTATTTAAAATTCAGTGCCTTTGATATAGTATTGCTTTCTCCACCCTTAACTATAAAACTTAATAATTTTATGTGTAATATGAATACAACTATTTCTGGGAAGATACAAAGCAGAAAATTATAAAGAATTTCCCATTTTGAGTACATCCTTGCACTGAACTAACCAGAGTTGCTGTGTTGTTGTATCTGTGATGGCTTAAACACAGACAGAATTGCGAAAAGAAATAAGATACTTCATTAGACAAACTGATTTCACTGGACAAAGACACACACTCATGCATAACACCTATTCCTCAGGTCCTAAAGAGAAGTAAAATACGTGTTAGAGAAACAATCTAGTTAATAACCTAAACAAAAGTGTGGTCAACACCTTTGGAGTCATGAGGGATGATGAACTCCAATACACATGCCCTAAAGAATAAAACTAACTTTTGTTTCAGCAAGTTACTTCTAAGCTGACAGTCACACTCCCCTACAATTAGCAGCAAGGGTTATCACATGGTGGAGCTAAACATTTTTTGGTAACATAGGATGCAATTTCTGTAACAACTCCAATTTTCAGCTTCTTGCAGCTTAATAGCAAATGTGTTTTCTACTGGAGCTAAAACTTCCTTGCCAGGCCTTGGAGGAAGAAAATTCATCAACAATAAAGAGATTGTACATCAGTCCCCATATTTTGAGTGTCAAGAACAAGCAGCGCACGGGGTTTGAAAAGATAAAAGTAGATAAAATTCCTTCTTTACAGGTTGCCAGGAGACCTAAGCCTCAATGAACCCAATTTTTGAAGCCTTCACAGGGTCTACAACAGAGAAACTACAGTGGAAGGATTTGGTGGTGTGGCAGTAAAAGTATGCCATCCTGCCCAGACACTCTTGGCTGGAATTTTCCTCTCTCCATAGCTGTGCACATTATCACCAAGGGAAATCATGGCTTCTGGAGGAAATAAGCTCTTGTGGGTAAAGCTCAGTTTTGCCAGTGTAACCATGTACTCAGTGGTTCTTTTGCCAGCACAAACAATGTAAACCTTCTCACTATACTTATTTACCTTTTTTGTAGTTTAGACCTAACCTAGGGTCCTGCTTGCACACAGCATTATACACACATTCATTTGTGAAATTAGGATTTAAATGGACAGAACACATGCGGAATTTCTACTGCCTTTACAATTACTTAAACATGTGTTTAAGTGCTATGCTGAATTTGTTTGGGTTTTTTCAATAACAGCTGAACTTGCTCTTATCTGAAAATGATATCAAAATCTCTTCGCATTTTCTATTTATGAATTTCCTTCAATATGCAAAATGTTTATGTTTCCTCAAACCAAAAACCCCAGCAAAACAGTAATAACTCATCCTGTATTGCCAGAACATTTTGACAGTCAAAATCCAAAAACTACAAATGTTTCTAGCTTTCAACTTATCAAATAGTAAAATATACAACCCCTCTCTGCCAAGATCACAGTGATGAATGAATGATGGAGCTCTTTAATGGAACAACTTAGATTTGCCTGGCCTAAACTCCACCAGCCTTCCTGGTCTGATATTGTCTGTAGGAAAGTACAGACTGTCAGGATTCCAGTGCCATTCAGACCCCATTAGACACGATCTCCAAACCTAAATTTATCTAGCCATCAAAATCAAATTGTAATGCTCCACAGCAGCTTTGTGTGAGCCCAATATTCTAATGACTTTTCTGGATGCAGGTTGAAGACTTGAACACCCTGATATGTCAACAGCTTTCTGGATTAAACAATAAAAAAAAAATTGAAAGAGAAATCTCTGTTAGTTTGCCATGAATTATTTAAGCAGAACTCCTACTAGTGCAGAGGGTCAGCAGGGGGATAGGAGGGAAGCACATTCTCACAGTCATGCTCTGTGCCATCTGCCAAGAACAGCTCTGTGTTGGTGTTGGGAGCAGATTGACAGAACAAGGTTAGCTAGGGCAGGCAACAAGACATAGCCAAAGCCTGGGATTCACACACATCCCAGTAACACTAATAACCTGTGTGAACAGGGGTGCATTCACGCTATTTGTCTGAACAGAATGCTTCAACAGCCTTGAGAGGAGGATGGTGAATGCTGGGTTCCCAGCTGCAGTTGTACAGCCACATGAAATTCATAGGCATGATGAGGAAAAATGTTTGGAAAAGTAGAGATTTTAAAGAATTATCTTTACTAGGAGATTTCTTCTTGTAATCAAACCAAGAGGAAAGTACAAATCTGCACTGAACGCTGGGAGTTGAGTGAAATGTCTTCTCACCTACTACATCTCAAAGGTGCAGCCATAGCTCTGCTGTAGAACCAGCAGAGAGAAGAACAAAGATTCAGTGGTGCCTATAAGAGAAAACAAATCCAATTTTTGTCACCTATGCAATACCTGTGTTTTAAAAGTGCCAACAATAAAATGTGTAAACCACTCTATTTCAAATCTCACAGACTCAAGGATTCACCACAATTTCTCTGTAGAGAAATCACCTAAGATTATTCCCTGAAATATGCCTGCCCACAAGACACCTGTGCTAATGGCAGAAGCTTCTTTAACTGATTTTTCTAGTCACCTGAACACAGTAATGAGAGTAGAAAGTGTGTAAAGCTGTGAAGGTTAGTGGGATTGCTGGTTTCTATCAGATATGCGACCTGGTAATGAATGACTGACAGGCTCTCTGAAGGGGAATGCATAACAGGCAAGAACCTGCCTCTCAGGTTGGAACTTGATGGCCAGTAAAAGACTTGTCAAGATTCACATCAGAATCAAGAATATCACTGCTACTGCTTCCATGACAACAAAACATAATGTCATAATGCATATTATGATTTCATGACAGGATGAAGCCTATTTATCCAGGCAGCCTCTTCAGCAGTGAACAGGATTGGAGAATAAGAGTTCACTTTTGGCAACCGGTATACTACTACTACCAACTTCAAAAATTAGATTTTTCAGTATAGGGATGGAAAAATTGGCTTATTAAGTCCATTTTATTTCCGTCTCAAGCAAGATCGATACCTACAGTATCTGTGTACAACTTGCTTTTTCAGGCTCTAAGTAAGCAATGAAATGTGATGATATTCCTGGGAAGGATACTGGAAAAAAAGACTAAATCCAAACAGATTTTATTGATACACATAAGCACGGAACTGGATCAGCAAAGACAAACTATAACATATAATCCTGTTCATAAACATCAGATTCCAAAACCAAGTTGGGTTCTTTGCTTCCATCAACTTTTTTGGGCCCTTTACCAGAGTATATTATTCTTAAAAATAGCTTGGCTCTTTTTTCATGCATGTTATAGCAGTGATTAAAGTTGACAAATCCTTAATGTTTCCATCTCACCTTTTATTTCCATCTATCCTTTTACCTCTCTTCCAGTGCTATTATTCCATAATGTGCTGTACAACTAAGTTTTATACCATGTCTCTGCATGTTATACTACTTTCCTGTATACATTGCACGTGTTCATGTACAAACACCTCATTTTCTCTGCCTAGTTTTCTAGCCTGGATAGACGCAGTTTCCGTAGTGAAGATACTGCTCAGATCCCATCAGTATTACACATAAGCACACTGGAACACCCATGTTAAATACTGATCCTTGGGAATGGTTTCTCTGGCAACCCATATCCTCAGATATTCGGCATAGATGGAAACAAGTCTCACTCATGTTCTGATGCAGGGAATGAGGGGGAAAAACTAATGACCTGCACCAGGACTCCAATAAGTATTTGAGTAACAAACCATAGGTCCTACACAAGTACCTGTAATACAATTTTACTGTACAACCTAAAGGAAGTAACGTGAGCCTGCAAAAGTCCCATCTACATCCATTGTTGCACCTGACTGGTACAATCCCTACTGATATATTAAATGCCATCTCCAGGACCAGGACTTGGAAGCAGTCTCAGCTGCAGGAATCTGGGATATCTCAGCTGCTGGGATATCTAGGCCCGATATCCCAGCATGACAACAAGCCAGGAAAATTGTTTCTACTTTAAGAACAGTTTAGCCATCCCCTCATCCATCCTCCAGTTATTAAACCTAATCTAACAAAACCAAAATAAATAATGGGTAAAAACATTTAAGGTTAATTTCCTCATTCCTCCCAAGAATCACTTGTTGTTTGTTTGTTTTTTTAAAGTGTGCCCATCCTGGAAATGACTAAGTGTTCTCACAATAAACATTTAAATGGTCATACATTAAAGCAACCATGACAGGACAACGATGAAATCACCACACAGTTCTATTTTAAATGGTTTTCTAATGTCAGGAACATTATGGATTCTTTGTGAAAGAAACACATAAAGCCCTAAGTCTTCTATTTTTCATATTTAGTTTAAGGATTCACTTCAATCAGCTTTCTCTACTTCCTTTTTAGAACTATCTTTGGCTGAGTGGCTGAGACTGCCAGTGAATACATAACAGTAGTTAAGCAATAATTTCCCCCTAGGATAAAATTACTTTTTGCATAGAATAAAAAGGAATTAAATTATTTGATGCTCAAGAAATAAATTTTTCTCAACACAATGAATCTATTTCTTTATTATTTTTAGTGCAGAGAAATGCTTTTTTCCAAATTATGTGTGTAATATAATAAAGACTGCATGCATAATTTTTAACCTTTCTGAAATAACTATGTAAAAATTATAAAAGCAGTCACAAGAACAATGTTCATGATATGCATGGCCTAATTACATGCTGAGAACATTTGCTCTGATTTTTTTTTACAGTCTGAAATTCACCTTTTTTGTTTTCAGAAGCCATAGAAATAGCACAGCACACTTGGCAGAATAATGCAGCTGTCATAATAGGAATATGCAAATCATGATTATTTAAGATGAACTTAATCTTTTTCTAAAGAGAGTTTTATCAAATGTGACTCATATAGAAGGAGGTCCTATTAGAATATAAGAAATATTACTCTCTCCTTTGATATGTAACTCTCAAAATAATCAGACAACAATTACCTTTCTTGTACCCAGAAGCAGTTTATTTCTACTAAGTCCTATACTTAGCTACAATTGCTTTCATATTTGCCAAAGGAAAATGTTAAAATATTAATAATCCAGTAACCTATTCTATGACAGTGAGTCACTGGTTTGAACTTTCATTTCAGTCATACATACACAAAGAGCTAAACTTTAATATGAGCACAGAAAGGGGAGTAGATATATTATAAAGGTTGTAATATCAGGTCTTCATGTTTCCTACTAACATGAAATAACTGGTGGCCCCAGCCACAACAAAGACTTCAGTAGCACAACAAGAAGAGGCACGTGTGTTTATACATGTGTACTTCTATTTTGTTGCATTCCGTTTGTGAAAGAAACTGAGAAAACTCCGCCTGGAATGGCCAAGAGCCCCAATCCCAGTTTAGAGTTCCTTGGTATTTTTATGCAGGAGTTCCTTTTCCTTTCAAACCACTGAAGGAATATTTGCAAATGTCATTACTGAAAATGTTGTATATGCTGTTCATCACACCAAACTCACTCGTGACAGCTATTGGGACACCCATTTCAGAAGTAAAACTGTCCAAGTTACAGAAAAATCTAGATAAACCCCCTTGCACTGGAATGAAAACTGTTTAAAAGGACACACATAGTTGTGTTTTATCAATCCTGAAGGCAAATGAAGTTTCACACATACAAGGGTCTAAGAATTACCAGGAAATATTTACTCTAATAAAAACTCTCAATTTGCTTGGGTGTTTTTCAAAACTATTTCTTTTCACATAAAAGTAGTGGGTTTGTGTTAGTTTTTTTTCATACACAAGAATCTTACTGCAAAGAAAACACTCATGAAAATTACCAAAAATATGTTTTGATTTAAAAGGTTTGAGTAGGAATTGCTAAAAAGCCATCTTGATGCTGACAGCCAGCCTCGCTGATGTATTTAAACCCTGTTCCTGTTTACAGTCACCTGCTCAGAGCACAAAATGTAGCAGACATATGGAGATAGCAAGTGACAGGTATGGAATATTGAAAGAAGTAATTTGATTGAATTTAATTTGGAAATTGATTGAAATTCATTTGCATGTGAAATATGTTTTGCAATTCATTTGGTTGGGATCCTTTGCAGAGTTGAGTTTTCCTCTCATGCAGCTCAGGCTGGTGATTCCTTACGGGATAAGGTGGAGCTGGGACAGGGACCCTGCCAGAAGGTACCACGGCAGCCTGGCCTGGTTACCCACTGCTGGCACTTTGTTCCAGCACTCCCATTGTTCCATGGGATCCCTGCTCTGCTGGTGAGCTTCTCCCACTTTTATAGTGGTTTGCGTTGTCTCAAAGCTGGGAAATGCTCAGCTGAGAAAATCCAGATTATTTTTTGTCAGACAAGACTCTTCTGTAATCATTACATGCTTTTGGTAGGCTTAAAACAGAGTTAAAAATGTCTTAAATTGGAAGAAAAATTAAAACACAGCAATCAAGCTTTTCTGTCCTGCTCATCTCTCCATGCTAAGTGATAATCTCATCCAAAACAGCAGAAAAATACACAGAACTTAGGGTGGGAAGGCCCAGCACCAAGCACATTCAATCTGTACTTTTGTGTTGCCATGTTTTCTGTGTAGAAATCAGATTTACATCAGCACTATGAAAAGGTCACATTATAGTGTGACCCGAAAGGTGTATTGTTACCATTTCTGAAGAAAGTCTAACCTAGGCTGAGCAGCAAATTCCTCTCCTGAAAATTCTACTATTCCATTCACTCCAATTACTTATTAATTTAGCTGATGATTTCCTGTGGCTAATCTTACAGACCTAAGTCTGCTTCTGTCTCCATCCTTCAAAGAAGAATTTAAACCTCCTTAATGTAATTCAGAGGTTCAGACTCACTTTCACACATCCCTCTATCTTTTCTGCTTCAAGTCCATGTCCTGCATTTAAATGAACAATGATACAAAGAACTAATATTTTCTTGTATAATTTAAATTTTAAGACTGAAGACTTAGAAAAGAAAAGGTACTGCTATTTAACTTAGGCAACAGCAGCTGTCTATTGTAAGCAGAAGGCTCTTTGCATTAAATCTCTTGCCATTTTACTGGGGGTAGTTCCACATCCTCAACATAAAAAAATATACAAACACCAAGTTGTACATATTCTGACTGAGAGTAATTTTAATTCAAGATTTCTTAAATCAATCATTGTTTTTTTCTCTAAGCATGAGAAACCTTAAATGTTATAAAGAGCTGTGCTATACCACCAGATATGTATTTCTTTGAATTGAATTAAACCCACTTCACCAATTTCAATATCAATGAATTGGGATATCTCTTACAGTAAAGAGAGCCAAAGAAGAGATATTGAATAAACTCACATATCCTTGCAAGAATTATGATAATAAATTCATCTTGGCAGATAGAATGATTTTTTCTGAAGAATAATTGGCCCTTCCTGGTTGCCAAGATACAGAATTTTCACTCAGAGCATATTTTGAAAATTGAGAGCATTTGAATTTTTATAGTAATTTTAAGGTGGACAGTAGCTAAACAAAAATCATTTTGTTGAACACAACAGAACCCAAACTAGCCAGGAAATATTGTCTCCTGTGACTTCAATTTATTGAAATCATAGGATTGTACAAGCATCTAAATCTCACTGGTTCCATAATCCTTTCACCAGATATTTCTAGGAAATTGTCCAGTTTTGCAGTGAAGTCAGCAGACAAAAAGACATCTACCTCCATTTTTAATGGAGGGTGACAAGTCTGACAATTACCAACAAACAGCCCTATTGAAGAAATCAACTAAACAAACGCCTCAAATTTAAAACCTTTGCAAGAATAGTGAAGAAATACTTCAAATGTGATACTTCAGTAAACTCCATCACATCTGGTAACGTAGAACACCCACCATGCAGCAGGAACTTAAGCAAATCCCAGCTGTAATACCTGTACTCATTTACCACATATCTCTGGAAACTCTCCAGCAATAACTAACCCTTTTCTCCATTAAAGCTCTGAGTCTAGACTGTGGTGGGGAGCCTTGATACAGTGATTTTTCTGCTGAGTTACAGGACCACTGGGAGACCATGCTGAGAATGGAGCATAAGAGGCATTAGGAAAAGAACTGGACTATCCTCTTCCCTCCCAGCCATACACTAGGACTGTCTATTAACTCTCATTCATATTTCATTTTATCAAGCAAACAATTTCCAGACTAAATAGTTACTTTGACATCTGCAGAAATGCAGTGTGTGGACACTTTAAAAGAAGTCATTTCTGACCACCTAATCCACTTTGCCTAATCCACTTACAGTTCTGGTAGGGCAAAAACTTGATCAATTTGCTGTGGCTTGAAGAGGTACACGATGCAATGTGCTATGTCAGTGTGCTTTCACACGACAAAATGATGATACTTGATGGCACTGGGAATAACCCTGGGAATAAGCCAAACTTTTTCAGTTGAGTAGTTTTTCATGAAAGCTGCATCACTGGAACAAACATTTATTTAGGAATATATTGCTGATGCCCAAAACTATCCAAAATCTAAAGAAAAAATAAGACACCAATTTTAGTACATCATGCTAAATCAATATTTTAAAATACAGAATAATCCTTATACATAGCAGTAGCAGCATATACTACATTGCCTGTTTTCATAAAGAAATGTTTTGACATTACCAAATTCTTGAAATAAGATTACAAGCAATCGTTTCACAATACAAAGTGAAAAGAAATGAACTAGTTGTTCTGTTACACACAACCCTTACGTTAAACAATCATCTTGAGAAAACTGGGATCAAGTGCTCAGCACCTTCCTGAGTGACTAATGGAGAATTGTAAACCTTCCTCTGTGTGCAGTTCAACTTATCTCAGTTCCTAACTTGCACATAAAAAACCCAAACTGACAGTCACATTTTGCTTGACTGTGCAGCTTTCCAGTTTAGTTAAAACCCCCCCAGAGCCAAGGCCTCACACACTGCCTGGCTGAGCCCTGAGCCAGTGCAGCACAAGGAACATTGCAAACCAACTCCAGATCAACACCAGGTTGCTGATTTTTTCTACCCTGTGAAGATGCTCTGCCATTAGAGGATGCTGGAGTGGCAGATTGTTTTGAAATGTTTTTATATTGTACAATTAACATATTTAAGATGTACTTTTTAAACCTACAGCTATTGATAGTGCTCTAACTACATTATGATCTTCTTTCTTTTCCCTGCTCTCTTTCCCTTATTTATCCAAACACAGCTTCCATGTGCTAGAATACTATTTTATTATAACAACAGTGGAGGTAATGACAAGCATGGTGATCAAAGAAGTGTTGAATTGCCTTTCCTTAAGGCTGTATTCTACTACATTCACTAAAAGGAATGGTTAGTAACATCTGTAAGTAGACATTCCTGTTTCAGACACAACTACTTGTAAAACAGTTGGTTTCTCACACATGCTCACAAAAAGTCTGCTGAGTTGGTTACACAAAGAACCCATTAGCTATATCCTTACAAAAAGAACCACTTTGGACACAGAAAGACTTAAATTTCTGAATAAAAAAGTACATTTGCCTATTGCTGCAATTTGTTTTTAAACATGGCATACACCACCTTCAGGTATTATCTGGAAAACCTGTTTTAAACTCACATTATTTGGAACCCCTCCACAAGAACAGGGGCTGTAATCCCCTATACATACAGTTTTATGTTAGATATTTCATCTGGCAGATACTCAAACTCATGAGTGGATGAGCCACATCCAATTAATGCTGAAATTTCTTTGAACTTCACACTGTCAGGAGACCAGGAGTGTCTTATGCCAATTACTGCAGTGGATAGGACTGAAGACCTTCCCCCCTCATACTACTCCACCCAAGACAGAAGCTTTATACTTTCACAGGAATTAGTCTCTCAGTGCTTGAAGACCAGGAGTACTCTTCCCAATCAGTAATTCAGCCCCTTGCTGCTGCAGAGAAATACGTTATCAACACTTACATAAACATGTTTTGCTCCATCTTAAGTGTTATCTGCTATGCCAGTCACAGAGGCTGCTACACAGTTTAATACCATCTCGAGTTACAACTGCTGATTTCCAATAGGAATTTTCAAGGGGGCCTTCTAAAGTTGTTGTCAGAATAACACACATTAAAATCAGCAGTTCATCACATCTACTGGTTTCTATTTTTTTTATTTAGTTCATGCAGAAATGCAGCTTTACTGGGCTGGACTCCCTACGTGGGGTTTATACGCATTTTGTGCTTTTACATTTACCTCTTTTTCAGGCAGTCCAAAGCTTTCATCTTTGTTCTTTGACTGCTGGAAAGTCTTTCCCTGACTTGGCACATGGACTTGAAGCACAGAAGTCCCTTTTAATGAGATTAGGGGCCACTGTGTTAAGCAGCACTGGAAGGTGGGGGAAGAATTCTCCCTATGGCACCAACAAACTAAACGTGAAGAGGAGGATGTGCAGGAAAATAACAACACAGGCCAAAGTTAGGTAAGCAGGATATTTCTGGCAAGGCCCCCACTGTTATTTTCTAAGAAACAACATCAAAGTGTTCATCATTTGACAGGGAAAAAACTGCCAGGAACAGCGAACACAAAAATAGAAAACAATACACAAAAGTAGAGGAAGACAGATGGGTTGGAAAATGGACAGATGAAGGAAACAAAACCAGCAAAGGTGATCATGACTGTCTGACAATCTACTCCAGCCAAGAACCAATGGCTCCCAGATCCCACGTGGGGGGAGGTCATGGGAGCCAGAAAGCCTGCAGATGTTATGTTATGATGTTACGTTATGCAGATGTTGTACTTCAACAATAAGGACTTAATTTTTACAATTGGTTTTGTATGGTTTTTAAAACAGGAAGATTTCTATAAGATTATTTTTGTATTATTTCTAATTCATACCTCTACTCCACAGCAACAAACGTCAGCTTAATGTCACAAACATGGGGGGTTTGGTTGGGTTCTTTAAATGTCAACAAGGTCTTGTCCAAGCTTACGATTGAATCAAACATCGTTCAAGTTCTCAAGTGGGAAATTACACAGCAGTATTTGAAACACCAACAGTTTTTTTTAAACTTACATCACTGTGCTAACACCACTGCCTTTATCATACACCAAATATTATATAGAAGCCCTCAGTACTCATCACAGATGACTCAACTGCTCTTTGCCCAGCAATGAGGCACATTAACCAAGCCTTGCACAGCAGAGATCCCTGACCTTTTCTGTCACCAGGACACCTGAAAAACCTAAATACTTGAAATCCTGCTTTTTTTACACTACTATTTTTCTTCTGAGGAGCTAGAATACATAATTCCTTGCTTTATGCATTGCCTTTTAGAAAGACTTTGATCATGTGCGGTATCCTGTTACCTTCGATGTTCAGTCCTCTGTAAGGGCTAATATGTGGATGAGCTTTTTACAAGCCCCCCTACTATGAAAGTCAAATCAAGAACCCTTATGAATATGCATGAGCAAAACAATGGTTACTTACTGTGCTGGGCGGCCCTGGAAGCCAGTCCAAATGGTTTGAATTTTGTGATTGAGATTCTTAATGGTCGTAATTATCCGTTGCAGTCATGCAGTACCAAACATGATGGGTAATAGAGATACTTAACCCCCCTCAAAAAAACAACAAAAAACAGCAACCCTGAAGATTCAAATGCTCATGTTGTAGTTCCTACAGGGCAATTAGCCCCTACTAATGATGTTTATATTTATATGCAAATGTATAAAATAGAATCTTAACAGATACTTCATACTTATGCTCCTGGGACCTGACTATCCCATCTGTCTGTAGAAAATATTTTCCATTAGCTGTGCGTGTTGCTGATTTGGCAATAAAAACTATTTAATCTCTAGTAATTTTTTTGATTTTATGTTTCTCCATTTCCTTCAGCTCTGTCATAAAAACCTCTGCTTAAGACTACAAGAGTTACATAGTGTATCAGCAGAGATTTTAGTTACACTTTCAGCAAGCAACTAGTTTTGCATTTTGGTTTGAGTTTTAATAATTTATTTTTTCCTTATTTACCACTACTCTTGAACTTGAAAATAATAATAATTTGGTAGCCTAAACAAACATTTTGAGCCGCTCACTAGAGAGTCAGTGCTCACTTTCTAGTGATCTCTATCCCATTCAAGCGAGAGTGACAGTAAACACCTACACACAGAGCAGCTTTCTAAACGAGCCACCAGTTAATCCTTTTTTCACTGAGAGCTGGTCTTCTGAGACCAACCTTCTGAATAGGATGTGATGTAAACCCATATATTACAGGAAGTATTTTATTTAGCATTACACTAACCAGTCACCTAAGGCTCCTAGGATCAAGGAAAGACACCCTTAAAAAAAGTAATGATCCAATTGTTTTACATTATAATGACAAAAAATAATAGAATCCTTAGAGTTGCATATGCACAAGTTAATAATTTACATTTTTAATCCCTATGTCAGGGATTAAAAATGTAAATTAAGAGCCGTAGCCCAACGTAAAAATTTGGCTGATCAATGCTTTGAAGACTTATTTTGAGAGTTTTTCCAGCCAGTATTCATAGGAACATAACCTACAGATCACTTCAGGTCAGTTCTTTTTTTTTTCCTGGGAATACCAACATGTAAAATAATTGACCAGCTCATTTCGAGGAGTTTTCCACTATCTCCTGCATACCACAGGTTCCATAATCTGTTTGTGCTGTTAAATCAGCATAGCACATGTTTTGTGCCTTTCATGACATTCCTTGCTTTGCACAGGACACCTGAAGCAGGCAAAGTTAACTCTGAGCCTTCCTCCTATTCCGTGCCTCAACCTCCACCAACAGTGTAACCCACACACTTCATGTCCAGCTGATTTTCTTCTTATTCATTCATATTTTACGAAAGCATTAAAGACCAGAATTCCTAAATAATAATAATAATAGTAGCAGTAATATGAAACAGAAAAGGTGTCTCAGCTACAGCTCTGCTACACTGCAATGAAATGTCTTGTTTTTCTGTTATGAATTCTCCATACACATGTCTGCTAATCACTAGAAGATGATTTGTTTCTATTTATTATCCCGACTTCAGGAGCTTAGGAAAAGCTCTTGCCTTGCAGGTCCCTCATCCAATATCTGAACAATCAGAATGCATGACTAATTCTCATTAAGCTCAATGGCTTTAGCTGCAATTCCCCCACCTGTTCCTAAGTTTGAGATATTTATTAACTCTTCCAGCACAAGAAACAACAGTAGTTGTTTATTTTTTCTGGATTTTGATTACTGAACTGTAACAAGTCAGACTGTTCAAATACAATCATCTGTCTCTCTTGCCCATTGTTCTCTCCACATATTAGAAGGAAAAAAACAAAGAAAAATTCAAGCAGAAAGATGTTCATATGAACGTGTCCTCTTATAATGTTTTTGTTCAGAGAAGCCATGGTCTAATTTTCCTGATCAGACTTCTTAAAGATTTCACCTTGCCCCTGAATATAGCTGTGACAAGCAAGTCAAGGTCCAGTGATTCCAATTAGAGAGGTTTTCTCACGAAGGTAGAGCATATTGCATTTCCTGACAATACTGTATTACAGCAAAGTTATTGTGAAAGGATTTATCTTTAAAGAGGGCAGTAGTAGCTACAATCACCTTATTCAGTGACTTAAAATTGTGACATAAAGAAATGGATAGTGCAGAATATCTGCCAAGCACAATCTTTTTCTCCTATCAGTGTTCCACAAAGCAGAACAATTACTTTCATGTGGTTTTACTCTTAAAAAAAAAAAAAGAAGAAAGTGCCAACTGGTGACAAATCTTTAGTAACAATTAGAACAATAGTTTCCAATATTGTTTGCAATTCTGTATTTAGTTTTACCTTTTTTGAGATAAAAGATCAAATCTCATTTAATAGCAATAAATTATTAATTGATATAATACTGACTGTACATGGAAATAGGCCTAGAAATGGAAAGGAAGATTAAAATAGGATTATACTTCATAATTACATAGGAAGGATTAAGCAAACAGTAAGAAGCAGAGGCTGCCTACCCAATCAGGTTCAGGGTTCAGATTCTTTGCAGTACCACGTGTAGGCACAGGGTAACCCTAAAATGACAGGGTTGTTTGGAGATGCATCTGCTTTAAGTGACAGAACACAGTTTACACTGTGGCAAGTCATATGAGTATCAAATTCTTAATAACTGGGGGAAGGGGGCAGAAAACTAACTAGTTTTAAGCCTGTGAAGCATGTTAAAAAAGGCAAATAATTCATGCCTCTTCATCTTAGGTGCACTCCAGGTCTGCATCAGAGCCTGAACTAAGTAGTTCTCTTAGCAGTGAAGATGTAATCCGTGTAGTTAATGGACTGCTGGTGTTAGTTACCTCATCAGGAGTCTGCACTTTCTTCGGGATGAGATATATGAAGCCTTGAATCAATTCTCAGGTGTAAAGATTATTGTCATATAAACCTGTGGGAATAATTTATTGTGTGCCTAGTGTACAATTTCTGGAGATGCTAATTATTCATTACCTTGTTTTAAGTGCTCAGATGTTGTGC
This sequence comes from Lepidothrix coronata, assembly GCF_001604755.1. Taxonomy (NCBI): domain Eukaryota; kingdom Metazoa; phylum Chordata; class Aves; order Passeriformes; family Pipridae; genus Lepidothrix; species Lepidothrix coronata. Next base: position 770,736 of record NW_016690301.1, on the reverse strand, counting down.
AAGATGTGAAAAGTGAGGAAGTGTCTGCACTGGTAGGCAACAACATTAGTTTGCTTTTCAGCAATGTTTTCTGAGAAAGCAAAGCTTTCCAGTCTTAAAAGCTGTCTTTATTTCCATTTCTCTTCTGTACTAAACAAAGGGAAATCTTTGGCAATATATAATAGAGGGTATTGAATTCCAGAAGGAATGAGTAATGCTGGCCAAACTCAGTCGTAGCTGTAGAGCTGCTATTCTGTTCACTCATAAAAAAAAAAATGAAGAGCTTAATCACTTAAGGTATCTACATATGCAGTCAGGACAGCTCTCCTCCCACTACAAAACATTTGAAAGCACCAGACTCAAGAAGAAGACTCACATCTTCTGGCTTCATAGTCAGTAACTACTCCCTGGTCACCCAAATAAATCACTCAGATCTTCCTTCCTATTTACTCATCAAGGGAAGGAAAAAAACCAGTCTTTCTTTGCTTTGTATTCACAAAGTGCTATTTCATGTGTAGACCTCAAAGCACTTTACAAGGGTGGTTAAGCTTTATTAGCTGGATTTTACAGTTGGTCTGGCTAAGTAAAGAGATTTTAAGCAATTTGCACAAGGCAGTGTTGTCTACTGTATTAAACATGTGTCATATCTCAGTCTTCAAAGTCCTGTTCCCAGAGCTCTATCAGACTTCCTACACGACCTCTTATAACTTAATTTGGCTTCCTTCCTTTTACCTTGACAATGGAATAATCTATGTTTCTTCTAGAGAAACAGAAGATATTGGTAAGAGAAAAAGCTTCATTCAGGTTTGAGGGTTTCATCTCTTTTGAGAAATGACAGGATGACATAGGATGATAGAGGCACTATTTTCTTACTATGATTCCTGTACTTCAGATTTACTGACAAAATTGTTTAGGACTTCACTAAAATTATTATAAACTATTCCACAAAACAAATGTTAAATTATAGCATTGGTTATATATCACTGGATATACTTCAAGTCTTAATTTGTGATTTGATACTACAATTCAAGAGATGCATAGATAGATAACCTTCCTGGCTGACCCTAAAAACCTCCAGAAACCAAAATAAAACAAACTAAAACTTATCATGAATTATTTATTTGGCATAATAGGAAAGCATTATAAGGGCTTGGAAACTTGAGCCTAGGTACTTTAGAGAGTTAAATACCCAAGTACACTAAAATTGACACCAAAATTCAATCTCAAAATGAATCACTGATTCTCAAAGTACATATTGGCAAACACCTCTAAGGAATCACATACTCTTGCTAACTATTCTGTTACAAACATCGAGAATAGATCTCACCTTCTTAAGAAAAGCAATCAAATGAACACTTAATTACTGCATATACAAAGATACAGGATGCCCCAGTGGTATTGGTCCCAAAACACGATAACATTTTCAGGAATCACATGGTGCACAAATCATGTGCAGATTAATGAATTTCAATCAGAAAACTTGCAGAGGTTTATCAGTGTAGGAGACAACAACTGGCTCAATACTTCAGGAAAACATTCAAGGAAAAATTGCATTATTTGCCTAACTTTTTAACACTCATGAAGCTCTTTGCTACAATGCAGTTCAGTTTTTCCAAGCTAGTATACAATGAACATTGTGTTATAAACCCAATAAATTCTGTGCTTTTCATACCAAAATAAACTATTTGGACCGAGTCACAAGATACCTTTAAGCCTGATACTTGACCATAACTATTGGGAAAGATATACTAATACAAATTCAAACACCATTTAATCAAAGTGACAGACAAGTTATCAAGATTAACAATTTTCATAAACCTCTCACACCTCCATACCCTATAAAGGATTAACAGTGTTATGACACCTGTAGGATATTTCCAGATAGCTGGATGGAGAGATGCTTTCTACCTATGACAAGACAAGGCAAATGCTGTTCTCACCTTGGAAAGATTGAAGAAAAAAAAGCCATGAGTCCCACGTGGCAACATCAGTCAGGCTATGAGCTGTATTGCTGGAAGGCACTCAGTGTGGGGAGTGATTTAATGATCAATAGTGAAATATCCCAGAATTGCCCTCTGCCAGCACATGACTGTGATTGCTCAGCTTAGTGCAGGGAACAGCACTGCAGCCACCCTGAAAAACACTTCTCTTGATCAGCTTGCTTTAGAGCAAGAGAAGACAGAATTAAATCATGATCCATAGATGTCAGCCAGGTGTCACCTACTAGGCAAGATAAAGAGAATCTTCCCCATGAGAAGCTAAAATACTCTTTGTTTGACTAAAAGCCATTTCACAACCAGTCTCACGTTAAGTTCCCTGTGTTAAAGAGGTTCCCTTGCAGAGTCTGTAGTGTAGAAGGTCTCATTTCTAATTAATATTAATCTTAAAAAAGGGAAGCCTCTTCCTCTCTCATACATAAACTCATATAAATGCAAATTTAAAAAAAAAAAACATTAAAAAATTAAGACATGCAAACTAACTTTTTCACAAAGAGATTTTTTTTTTTCCTAGCCCACTACTCTCATAAAGAGGGCTAGAGATAGTAATTAAACCCACTGTATTCTGAGGGGTGCTCTGATATCCTGGTACCAGATGGTAGCTCCCTTTGAAATACTTAAAAGTTAAGTCATTGATTCTTTTTCCCCTTGCAACTGCACCCAGTAATCATGCTGTAGAACATAAAGCACTTACCTGGCTATACTGACTCATAAATGCTGGAGACAGAGCAGTTATTTACTGCTCTCTACTGTATTGAGAGATAGCCTTTTATAATACACCTTAAACCTGCAGCTAAGACCCCACTGGGGTACTGCATCCAGCTCTGGGGTCCCCAACATACAGAGGATGTGGACCTCTTGGAATGGGTCCAGAGGAGAACGTGAAGGTGATCAGAAGGATGAAGCACCTCTCCTATGGGCACAGGCTGAGAGAGTTGAGGCTGTTCAGCCTGGACAAAGAAGGCTGAGAGGGGGGACCTTATCACAGCCTTTCAGTGCTAAAAGGGGGCCTACTGGAAAGCTTGGGACACACATTTTAACAGAGCATGTTCCAACATGAAAAAGGTTTAAAACAGTTTCAGAATAAAGGAGGGATGATCTAGATTAGGTATAAGGAAGCAGTTTTTTACCATGACAGTGGTAAAACTGGTACAGGTTGTCCTCAGAGGCTGTGAACATCCCATCCCTGGAAACATTCAAGGTCAGGTTGGACATGGCTCTGAGCAACCTGATCCAGCTGAAGATGTCCCTGCTCATGGCAGGGGGGTTGGACTAGATGGCCTTTACCAGTCCCTTCCTACCCAATCTATTCTATGAATACAACACATACAAGTGTATTCCCTTTACTTGCTTTCAAAATGTCCTCAGTGAAGCTGTGAAGCTGCCAACTGCACTTCCTGGCAAACTTACTTTGCTGTTTTCCCAGCTTCTGTGGTAGGGGCTGACTTAATTCTGTTTCTTAATATCCTATACAGTGGCAAGAGGAAACACGGAAAGGAGAGAGAGGGAAAAAAAAATAAAGGAAGCTCATGCTCACATCTCTTATTTCTAATGGAAAGTAGTCTATGCTTGCAGTGAGCACATCTAGTGCTGTGTGCATAAAGTCACTGGTGACACTCTCCAGCACTCTGTGGGGCTCCATTTCCATCTCTCTTTGCACACTGTGTAATCATTGTCTTTCAGAAAGAACATCTGCTGGTACCTCCACATCAAAAGCTTCTTATCCTCTTGTAGTTCTCTCATTTGAGAGTACCCCATATGATGTTGACACTATTTTTTAATGTCCTCTCTGATCTCTTTCCTCAAGGTCTCCCATAACTCATTGTATTTGACCTGCTCCTCTCTTCTGTTGTAATCTTCCTTTATCTACCCTCTTCAATCATATGTGTTTTGTTTCATTAGAAGTGGCTTTTCTCTACAGCCTGTTACCTAAAGCTTCCTCTTTGTTTTAAGCATTGCTTTCTTTGATTTGTCATTCAAACTTTATGTTCCTTCAGCCAGAGCTGAAACTCTCTGGAACCAGAGGCTGAATTCTCTCATCATTGTGGAGACACATTTTGTTGTTGTGAGGTTTGACACCTGTTCTGCTGTGTAAGTCATTAGAACATACACACTGCTGTACTTGCATCATAATCAAAATCTTGAAGGCAGTAAGCACTTCTTTCATTTTAAAAAAAAAAAAGCCACAATATATTAAATGCAAAACAGGTAATCTGTTCACATATTTGACATCAGTGACAGAAATAACTAATCCATTAACTGAATTATTTAGTTAAATGCTTTGATTTGTGCTGGTGTTTTCATTATTAAAAAGGATTAATAATCCATTGATACTTTCATTTAACATAAGATTCTCTTGTCATTTATTATAATCCTATTCCTTCAGCAACTCATCCAGTAATTTTGATTGGCTTTTGGCTCGTTATTTGCAATGTTTGTGATTTTCATCAGACAGGCAGACATCTCTTTTTTCCATTTACAACAAACTTAACTAGGACATCTTGCTATATAGAAGGTGCTGCTTTGGCCCTTCAGCATTTAACTGTACTTAACTGTTGACTCAAAGACAGGTTTGTATTAGCATCACAAACCACATACAGTTGATTCCACATTTGAAGAAAGAAAAACAGTTGGAGGTTGGTCTCTCTGCACCTATCACAGGAAAAAAAATGCACACAGGAGGACTTGGTTGAGGTTGTATTGGTCACTGACAAATATTTGTTCAGAACTACATGACTTTTTTTTGTTGAAGTACAAATAAATACTTAATCTGATTTCAAGCTATTTTTTTTCAGCTGGCAACAAAGTTAAAATCATGCATTCACTTGGATTCTATCCAAAGCAGGCATGTCAGCAATATGAGAAGGATATGTTATATCACTTTTCTCATTTTCATTCACTAATGAGTGCCTTGCTTAGACTACATGAGAAATTCTGTATGCTCTTAAAACTGAGTTGTTATTAATCACCATTTAAAACAACAATGGGAAAATCCCAGATAAATTCTTTGCATCTTTAAAGAGTTCTAATAGGAATTCATTCTCAACAAATTTGTTTGGCAATTTGCTGTAAGGGAAGTTCGCCTGCTGTTTTCAAATCACTTCTGCTTACAGCTATCTGTGAATCACCTGCCAGACTTCTGAATTTTCATGAGAGCTGTCCTGCAGTGCAATTTCTCCTCACACACATCTAATGATGACTCTATATAAGTGACAAAGAGTCAAAAAAAATTAATTCCATTAGACATGCTGTCCCATGGTTGGCTGCTATCCTACACAGTAGCATGATCAACAGCTGCTGTCATAATACAAAATAACCCACCCCCAAAACCCCACAACCCATACAGCATATACCTGCTATATAAACCATGAAACAGTTAGGCAAGAAGTCATTTGCATGGAAGCCATAATGTTTTCTTAAATGAAAGTTCTTCTAACAGCATCTTCAAAAGGTACCAAGCTTCCAACCACGACACAGTGTTTAACATGTCTGTACTTCGACACAGTCCAGGATCATGTGAACATGTATCCAAACACATTTTCAGCACTGTTGAGGGTCACTAGCTGTAAAATCTGAATGACAAAGCTATTCAGCATAGCTGTCGCCCTTGGAACATCCTTTTCACTTGGGATTCAAGCTAAATCCTAGTGAAGTCAAAGGAATAGCTCATGAATTTAGTAGGAATTCATTCAGCATAGTTAGAATTCATAATGAACGAGGCCTAATGCCTTAAGAAATCTCCCTACAGTTTGTCCAGCTGCCTTTTGCCAACCTGCTATTTCCTCCACCATAAAAGACATTAGGGGAAGAAGATTAGGTTTCTTGCCTTTACTCAGCCAACTAATCCATGCCAACGTGAAGAGGAAAGCAAGGCTCAAAATGTTATTTTAGAATTCACAAGAATACTCTGCCTTTGTCTTGTTCACAACATTCCTCCCTTCTCCAGTGACACTCCACATTTTAGGGCAGAAAGAGCCAGCCTAAGTGAGCAGGCTTTTTGCAACTCCACAATAAATCCCCACATTTCCCTCTCTTTTGCTTTACCATCTAAATTGCATTCTCCCTTCCTAACTGGTTTTATCTAAGTATGTTTAGATATTTCAAGGAAAATAGAGGAAACATCTATGTGCACCTCTGATTCATGAAATGAATCATTAAATACATCTCTTCCCAGGTGTGTCACGTGCCTTTTAAATTAATGTGTTTGATCTCTCATTTTGCACAGCATCTTCTTTCAAGAGCAAAAGACAGTTTCACTGGCTTTGGGAAGAAGTAGTTCAGAGGTCAGTCTTTGCACATAGAGCTAATGTTAGCTATAATTATAAAATATCTCAAGCTATTAATAGAGAGCTGATTCACTTTGGGAACCTACAGCTCTTTTTGTTGTTATTCAGCCCTTGGTATATGAAACAGCACAGTGCCCACAGTATTACTGGGACAGAGGTGGGGTGGCATATTTGGAAGTGGCACAGAACAGAATAAAAAAACCAGGAAAATTTGTAAATATGAGAGAGGAAAAACTTCTTTCAAGACTAGGAGAGTAATTCCTCCCTCCCTTTATTGTTTTTTAATTACCCTATGCCATAAGGAAAATGGACAGAGCCCATGATGAGACACATGAATCTAATATATGGGAGGGAGCTACAGAATAGGACTCATCTCCTCTCCCCGTTACACATTCAGACAGGTTGGGAAAATTTTCCCTAAAGGAAAGCTCCCAACTTTGCAGCACCATCAATTCCTGCATTGGTGGGGAGTGGCACACATTTGCAGTTCCCTGGTCTACTCAGCTCTTCTAGGAAGCTGCTGTCTCAGGAGTCCACTGTTTGTTCCTGAGCTCACCCCACTGACAGTTCACAGGGAGAGGGTTTCTGAACTAACATACTGAGTCCTGTGCTAGTGACAGAAATGAGTGTGCTCTGAACAATACAGTGCAAAGGAAATTCAGTTGGCAAAAGGAAGTATTTGAGTTTTATGTATCCTCATCATCTTCACATTTTATCAGGTAAACGTGGGGGTCTGAAACAATCAAGGAAGAAAAGGAAACAAGGTGGGGAAGATGACTATGAAATCACCCCAGGAACAGTAGCAATGTTTTCCACAAGGAGAAAAAAAATCATGAAGGGGAAACAGACTTCAGGTAGCTGGAAATTCAATTTCTTTTGCAAGCAGTGAACATTTGAGCCAGCAGAGCAACAACAGGGGTTAGTTGCAACCCTTATGCCTTCATCAGAAAAGAAACTTAGATAAGGACATGTTTATTGAGTATTCTGAAACTATCTTAATTGACAGTAACCCTGAAGAAGTTGCCTTAGTTGTCTTTATATCCCACTTTTGTCAAAAATGAAATCAAGGTAAATTCCATTGAAGTTAGAAGTCTAAAAAAACAAAGCACACAGGAAGAATGCAAGGGGTTCTTCTGACAAGTCTGTAAAGTTGTGCTATATCTTTTCTTCCTCTAAATCATGAAATTGGATACTCTTCTTTCAAGTTTATGCTTAAGCTTACATTAAAAGGACAACTTCTAAAAAATTTACTTTCGAAGGTAAAACATTTGTGTTGTTGAGTCACAGGGGTACATTTGAAACATTTGTGAATATTTCACACTTGCACATAAGTTCAAGAGATTGATTTGTGATATGAAGTGAGTCTTTGCTAATTTTGACTCACTCTTTGGCTCTGAGTTTGAGAAGAGCTTTTTCTACTGTGTCATGGAAAAGTGTCACATAAGATGTTAAAGACAGTAGCTGCTGATATCCCCACTTGAAATGTTTTGAAGCAGTCTGTGCAAACCCATCTATTTGTATCCCTGTTATTCATGTCCTCTTACTCATTTATCCTTAGTTGTATACCTAAATTTTCATGTCACAAGTTTAGATCTAAAAATAGTGTCTTCAAATATCTCAGTATAGGTATTTGTTTACTTTTAAGTAACATTTTAGTAAAGTTTAATTCAATTCTAACTTTTTTTTCCTTCAAAAGGACTCTTCAAATCAACATCCCAAAAATATTAGCCATGATCTATTCCTAAGAAGCCAAGTAATTTAGTATTCAAGTTAAAACAAAAGAAAAAAACCAAAATGCATCTCCATCACCTTATCCTCTTCCCCCTTGGAGCCCCACAATTGTACCAAGGCAGTAAATCCACAACAACAGCTGGTATTTCACACTGCTGGGTGGATGCAGGAACCCTGCCTGCCATGAATGTCAGATATCAATTAGGGCTACACAGGAGTTGAGGACCATATGCTACAAGGTTCAGATTCAGCAAATTAAAACCCACCACCTATGTATGAAATTAAATCAGTCCCTTTTACATCTTAGCACTTAAAGTGTAAAACATGAATAACCACAACTGAGAAAGCCTTGGAAATCTTTGTCCATTATGATTTTTCCTGTACAGAAGGAATTGACTAATAAAGAAAAAACAGTGTTATGTCTTTCATACAAAGGAGAGTAACAGAGAAAAAGGAACTCAAAGCCCTTGACTGCACTTCCAATCCAGCTATTTCTTAATAGTGTCATCATGAGTAACTAATATTTTGCTCTACAGTAAACACCCACAAAGGATTCATATTTGTAATTAAATATCAACAGTATGAAAGAAATACATTACAAATAAAGGTCACTACCTAGGGAAGAAAAACAGGCATTATGCATTCCTGAAAAATTGTCCTTCAAAATCTATCACAGACAGCAAAAATACAGAACAGCTCGTACAGACAGAGCTGGAGAGCTGAACCTGCAGCCCTCTGAAGTCCTGATGGTGACAGCCTGTGCTTTAAGTGTAGCAGGATGTGAAAGTGTATCTGTGTTCAGGGGAAGTCAGTGCTGCAGTGTGGACTTCACCTTTAAGCTGCAAAACAGCAAACATTTGGGTGTTCAGGATTAAGGAAAAAAAAAGTTATTCCCACTTAGGTGAAGGTGGGAAAAAAAAACAACCGCCAAGAATTTAATCTTTTTCTTTTTTCCTTAAAATTTGAAAACCTTTTCATTTTACACTGTACTGGTGGCAAACTGTGATTTTAGTTTAACTAACTTAACACAAACTGAGAGGTAACACTTAAAGTGTACTTTCTCCCTTAGCCAGCTGTCTACTCCTTAGCCTACACTGGTTTACAGATGAAAAATCCATCTGCATGTCCAGGCCATTCAGATTTAGTTCTATCACTACTATTATGCTTTCTGGTCCATATTTATTTCTGTTTTCTAGAAAAGTGTAATATGTGAATTTACCCTTTAATTTATACAATGAACAACTATCACAAGAAACAGAGCAAAAGTATTTACCCTGAACACTTAAAAATGAGACTTTAGCAAACCACCTTGTACTTTCTCAGGACAATTGTTACAGCTTGAGGGTGGGTGGGGACACATTAAGAACTATTTTCATTGATCTTATTAGCCAATATCTTTGTTTATATGCCTTCAGTTGTGCTTTAAGATATAAGTCTGTTTTCAGTGAGGGTCATTGAAGTTTTATCTTCTATGCATAGTCTTCTCTGATTGAGGATTTTCTCTGTTTACATTTAAGGAAGTATTTCTTCTGCACCAGTCAAGTGGCAAAGTTACACAAGTATGTTAAAACCTGCACTTGAAGAAACACAGTGGCTGTCACTATAAACCTTGACTCTCCTGTTAGGGCTCCTATCCTACATGGAAGACTATTTTCTGTTTGTAAACATGAACATGAACCCTCTGAAGACTGTTACTCATTAACATCCTCAGCTAAACAGGTGAATGCTCCTTCAGCTGAACACAACACAGATAAACATCTGAGACTCTCTAGACCTTCTAGGGGGTGTAATGGTCTACATATGCTGGCCTTATTGGATAATTTGGACATGCATTATTGATGAAAATAGGAGAAGAACAAAAGGACACAGAATGGATACCTTGGAGAGCAAGGAAGGAGAATTACTACACTGTATATAACAGTGTCTGTACAGGTAAGAGCAGCTTCCCTCCAGGTGAACCTCCTTTGCAACGGGTGTTGAGGGAAAAGGAGAGCATCACATGCTTAATGCAAAGTGCTGTTTCACATCCCATCAGATGTGCAGTTCTGTGAGCACACTAATGAAAACATTTTGTCATACATGCACTGGCTCTCAGTGTGTGCATGACTGTCTCTTGGATACAGACTGAAGTAGTGCAAACACCAGCGAAGGGCGTTGCTTGGGAACAGGGACACTCATTCAGCAGATCTTAATAGAAGGGAGATTCTTCCCCCCACCCAAGAGTGGTACAGATATTTAACATTTCAGAAAACAAACACGTACATTTGTGCTATAAAAATATGTTCTGTCCTCTTAATATGTTAAAACACTATTGAATGAAACAAATACTAATGATCTAAATCAATCCAAAGCTTTATTACATTTAAAGTTTCCTTTTTAGATAGAAGAATAAATATCACTGGGTAATTATTAGGTAACTGCCTTCCTGCTGGATGCTAAAACACACAGAAACACCAACATGCATTTGAGGACTTGACAGTGTAGCAAAGCCTTTCAAACACTAGGCTTCACTGAAATGGGCAGTTCTAATACCTTAAAACACAACAGCCTTCCATTTTCATTGCTGCATGAATTTACAGTGATTAGTTCACAATATCACTTTTTCTGAATCCACAAGTTGTCATGAATCAATCACAAATACTATATTCAATAGCACACACGTAGGGTTTATGAGGTTGATATGTTTACATTTACAAGGAGAGTAAAGGGCCATTCAGATACTCAGCTGCTGTTAGAAAGTCCTCCTGGAGTGTTGGAAGTTATCCATCAACAAAAGGGTTGATTTCCTTCATCATTCTTTGAGCTACAGAATATCTTATACCTATTGAAAGCATGTCCTATACATGTTGTATAGGAGCCTTATTTCTGCTCTCTGTTTCACAGTGAATATCAGGAATTGCTCCAGTACACTTAGAGGAATGTCAACATAAATGTATAAATACACCTTGACTTTGGCTTTTTTCCAGACAAAAAATAGCAGCAAGCCACCATAAAAGCTCCTATTTAATGAGAACTAAGGCTAAAAGAGACACCAGCTCCCTACATTTAACAACAACAAAAACCTATTTTTTTAAATGTTCCTGTTTTCAACAGCTTTCCAAAACTGGCACTAGGGAAAGAGTTTTTCATGAGAAAAACTGATATTGTAGAAAAAAAAAAATCAGAAAAGGGTGAAAACAAATCCAAGAAGGGATTGATATCAGTAAGTTGGTTACAGCCTTCCATGCTGTTCCAGCCCCTGGTTCTGCAGAGTCACTTCTATGACAAGGCTTACAAGAGTACTCATTTCTCCATTTGCATCATGTAAACAAAACAGACCGTGAGTGAACTTTGCTTCTGATTTCATTATTTAGCTCAACAAGGTGATTACAAATGATGGTATTTTACATGAAACAGAATATTTTGGAGCTCTCTTCCAAAATCCCTGTTGAGACCTCAATGCAAGAAGAAATCTGCCATCCTCTGTCCTGATAGCATCTCTCACTTTGCAGTGAGCAAATTAAATCACTTGAGAATGCTATAAAAGACAGAAAACTTTAAACTAAATGCCATTCATGATGCTACAAAGCAAAGCAATGACTGTTTCTTTTGATACAAGGAAACATATTTACAGCACTATCTATCACTAAATACAGGAAGCTGTCAGATGCATTTTCGTCAGGATGGTGGCTCTTTTCCAGTTGTAAAATGTGCTGTTCAAATAATAGTACACATGTATATTGAGTATTTAAGTTTATTATCTGCTTGTGTATCCTATATTAGCCAGTTAAATGAAGTTCTACCTCACTGTTTTTCAGCAGCTACCAAAGATAGAGGATATCAGACAACTCTTCAAGCTGTTTCTATCTCCCTGGTCAGCAAAAAAAGCCCCTACATATATATAGCATATATATATAATCCTACAACTAAACTGGACATACATAACTCAGGTGCATAACATAACATACTAAACTCAGGTACAGAGTGGCTTGTTTAAGATTTTTCTACAACCATACTCTACATTCAGCTTTCATTTTTGCACTGAAGTTTTTTTATATGAGTAAAATAATTTGGGCAGTATGGATATAAATATAAGCATGCAAGAATTGTTTAGTGTTGATCTAGTGAGAACCTTTTTCCTGCTCCCTTAGATCGGTTCCCAATTTTGCTGGGAGTTACTATAGCTGCAAATCATTATTTGCAAGTCAAGTAATGAATAAAGTAGTGACTTTTATTAACTTGACCAATACGAGCTGCAGTTAAACAGTATCACCACTGAACCCAACTTAATTAACCATGGTAAGCAGAAATGGGAGTCATTACTGCCTCAGATCTGTGATTGTAGCTCCCTTCAACAGCACATCCCAAAGCCTGCAGATTTTAACTTCCTATGATTACCTTTGCATAAATATTTCCAATTAATACACAGACTGTGCCCTATCACTGTATTAATTGTTGTTTCCCAAACAATGTTAGGATTTTCCATGTATTGTGTTCCCTAGGAGCCTGCAAACTCCCAGAGCCCATAAAATCCCCCAAACACCTTTACCTGGTAAAGGTAATCTATGCACAAACTACTTGTTCCACCCAGCCACAAAAACCCATGTTTGTTTTAGCCAACCAGGGAGCTTGGAGGGCTTTGACATTTTAGAGAAGTCTCATAAATACTTCTACCATATATTGTGTTCCTGAGACTGGATGCTGGGAAACCATTTCTCTGGGAAAAGTACACACAGGTCATTGATTCTAATGTTTACTGGATGAAGTTCTGCCTCAGGACATTCATACCCCAAACAGCCACAATTAGTCACATACACTTCACATTGACACGTTCCTTTTAAGCAGGTGAACCTGTTCATTGACTGAAACCTTTTAGAGTGATGCTTTTCTTTAAATAAATTCGCAGTATTCCATCACACTGATCTGCCAAGTTAAACATCTGCATCATCATTTAGTGGGTGTATATTTTCACAGTAGAGAAAAAAAGAAAAGTGAGACCAGAAACTGGGGGTCAGAAATTTCACACAGAACCCACGGTCTTGCATGATAAAACTCAATTAAATATGCAAATTGTTACCATGCAAGTGTAAACCTACTTCCCCCCCATGTTATTTTCCTTTCAAAATTTTAAAAAGAACAAGCATATATATGCTCACATATACTAGAAAAGATTGAATAAAAGAGAAGTACTGCTTAGTGATAGATGACAGATTAGTTAACACAACCATATATCAATTTGGTGAAAACAAATTAAGAAAAACTCATTTACAGAATGTTTGCTGTTCATACATAAATAGGAATTTGATGTCAAGTGTATTCTATTCAGAACATACTGACAGACTATATTTTGCCACAATTTTTCAAGTTCCAATTCTGAAACTGAAAGGACAGATACTGGAAATTAATGTAAAATGGGCTCAAATAATAAAACATTAGAACACAGAATTCAAATACACTCTTCACTGGATAAACAACCTTCAGCTCTATTGCCATTTATAAACTTCTCAAATTGTTACAGCCAGTGCTTTAAGAGAGAAAGAGGCCTAATGAGAAAAATCTTATAAACCTAAGACATTCTGATGTTCTAATCATGCCCTTTTCCAACACTTCAGAACTTCTCAGCTCCATGATTCAGTTTTTCCTCCCATAAAAGATTTACAATAGGCTCAGTGAGCCAACTTCAAGTCTTTGTGGGCCAGAGGTAAAATTAGCTCCAAAATGAAGGACATCCCTCACAGGGAGTGACAGTTGGAAAGTTTGCCTTAAAGTGATTTGGATGTCCAAGTCACCTTCCAGGGGTTAGGGCTTATCTTTTCTAGTTATAGGACTATGTGGTGGGATTTGGCATAGACTATATTTATTTTGTGGGATCCCAGCCCTTAAAGTGTTTGCTTATGACATTCAGTTATGTTCCTAAGTGTTACATGTGTACACTGAGCAAGGAACAAAGACACGTACTTGCTGATTTTCTCCAGGAATGATGGAAGTTCAAGTGTATCACTAACCAAATCTGATTACGGGGGAAATTTAATGAAGGGAAACTACAGGGGTTTTTTATTTTATTAGAAAAAAATAAAACAACCAAGAAACCATCACCGAAATACTCCCTCCATTATGAAATATTCAGAAGTCATACATATTGTATTTGGGGAATATTGCAATCTGAATAGATCCATGTCTACATTTCAGATGGCTAACCTTCTAGGCATTAATGCCTATTGCATAGCAATATATACACACTAAAATTACAGACTAACACTTGTGCCTGTGAGGAGAGGCATATCTGTGCTGATAGGAAAGCTTTTCAGAATTCTCTTTTAATGCTCAAGGCTAAACAGACACCAACAATGCCAAAAAGATCTCCCCGGGGCATAAGAAGAGATCAAGCTGTAATTGGCCTCCCATAATTTTCATTAGTATTATAACCTTATTAGGTTTTCTACATTGCTACTAAGCTTTTTTGGAGGTCCTAAAAGTTTCCCATTAAGTAGCATATCAGGTCAGTAAGAAAAAGGAGGAAGGAGGGAAAGTAGGCCTGCAAGGTCATCTTTACATAAAAAAAAGTCACTAAAGAATATGAGGGAAATTAAAATAAAAATGTTTGCTTATATAATCATTATGTAAGTCTCCTGTTTCTAAAAATATGATTACTTCAGGTCAATGTATTTCTTGATAATTAAGGGGGCCTTACTGTAACTCCTGTATCTCATTAGTGTACATATTTAAGCTTGTGTCAAAATAACTTATCCTTTCACCATTCAAAATCAAGAAGATTCTGAGGCTGCTTTCCTTAGCAAGCTCTGAAACATGAAATTATACACTCTTTGGTAAAGGGCAGAACCTTCAAGGTACAACATTATGGTCCTTCAAAGGCATAAACTAAACACTGAACCTCAGACACCCTCCAGGAATCCACTTGCTTTTAGCATGGGCTTAGTGTGAACACACCATCAGTTTGATACTCAGGATGTTGCTTATTTCCATAAAGTTTTGTTAAACTAAGTGCTACACATGAAATCACTATGAATGCCTCAAGCATTCATGAAGGTATTTTTCAATGGTTAATTAATGTGAATAGGTTCATAAGGATATTCAGGAATTCAAATCCAAGTTTCAGGGCACTGGTAGCCTCACAAGTTGTCTCTCACAAAAACCTGAGATATTTTTTTGAAATGGCTTTGAAAGGTTGACATAAATCTTATCCCAAACGTATCAAAGCAATTTACACATGAAAGTGTACAACTGCAACAAAGAGAACTTCAAAAACTAGGGTGGAATCAAATACAAATCTTTCATTTCTAATTGCAGAACTCATTTCTCTAAATTAGCTTTCCCTAAATAATTCCGTCTCTGAAACACAAATAACAAGGCTGCTGAACTTTACAGACAAAGTTGCTACAAGCTGATAAGCTTCCCCCCTGCCTACTCTCTGGAAGGGTGAGAGATGTACCCATAACTGCAGTTTTAATTATTTGAGAGGTACTTATTCATCAGAGCAGAGCTAGTTATATAACCCCAAGACAGTCAGAAGTCCATTAAAAGTGTGTATTGTTAACTGCAACCTTGTTTATAAAGAACTTCAAACTATGGTTTTGTGACTCAAATCCCTTTTTTTTTTCCCCTCCACATTCTAAGTAGGCAATTAGGTTAATAGCCAAGCTCCCTGGGGATAAGAACATTAGGAACTACCTATGCTCCTGTTGTACAGTGTAACTGTATAACTGTGTTTGAGATACATTTGTTAATAAGAAAAATAAATACCAGAGTCATATGATTACTTCTGTAGTTTAACTTGCATTTTTCTAAACCCCCTCATAAGTAGATTAATTTAGATCTCACAAAAGAGGTAGCAGTATGCCACCAAGGCTAAAAATCAAAGACCATGAAAGCCTTTTAGTACAAGATTTTATCAGACATGTTCAACATAAGCATCTGTGAACTGAATCTTATCATTTGTGTTTCCTTTTAGGCAACTTATCATCACTGGATGCAATAATGCAGAGAATGAGTCAGCACAAACTGGCTGCATTTTACCAGATGTTTTCTGACGTTTCTCTAAAACAAGACTTCAGCAGAGTTTGCAGGGAAACATAAAAACTAATACAAATAAACAAGAAATCCCAATCCCAAATTAAAAACATGTCCCTTCAGCAAAAAAATTACTCGTACCAGCACTAATTAGTAATGGCACTTTGTGAAAGACTAGAACACTTCCAACTGTGCCTTAGCAAAAGGAAATGCCACAATTTATGAAAATCTGGAAGGTGACTTATCCACAGACACACAGGTTAAAAGTCAAGTCCAAGCAAAGCTGAAGGTTTTGCATCTCAGAGAGTAAGGCAAAACCAGGGAAACTGTAAAATGAAGCAGAAACAGTGGTTGTTGAGCAGTTCTCAACTCTCAGGTTATGAAAGCTGGTTTACAGAAGGTAAACTGTAACCATACAAAGTATTTCTTTTCTACATACACTCTTATTACAAAAGCAGTAGCAATCATAGTTCAACAACCACCTGCTGAAAGGACTGCAGCACACCAATACAAGTTTTCATTATTTATTTTCCAGTTGAATGCACTATTTTGCAGTTGAAGGTGCCCAAACCATCTGCTTCACACAGTGTTGTGACACCAAACCTGGTGCCTTCACGTACCCTGATAAGGGATTCCACTATGCCATCACACAACACAAACCACACAGTTTCTAAGAGCAGGACAGTCTAAATTCAGCTAAAAAAGGGTCCCCAATTGTTTCCAGATTGCTCTGGTCTCTAGAAACAAAGATGGAACATAAACAGAAGGCAATAAACAGCAGTACCCTGGGTGTGTTTGTTTAAATATTATAACTGTGTAATTTCTGTTGCTGTAAGCAGTATCCTTTCACCACTGAAACCAAGAACACCATTTGTAGGTACCAGAGTCCTCCTTTGAGCCCACAATGAGAACACCACGTGGCAAGGGTTCAGCTATTAGTTCCAAATTCACTTTAGGTCTGTGAAATGCAGTTAATTCATTAAAATGCAATTATGTAATGCAAATTCAGAGGGAGTAAAGTGTCTTCTTTTTAGTTCATTTCCATGTTAAATCAAAGATCTTAAC